>NC_056745.1:1245348409-1245653409 GCF_019279795.1 Protopterus annectens
GCGGTGGTGGTGCTGCTCTAGCGTTGTCGTCTCACAGTAAGACGTTGTCCTGTTCGATTCTCAGCTAGAGCGTCTTCTGTATGGAGACATGCGTAAATGGGCGTACCTTCGTTGAAGGTTGTGCGTCAGGGCTGGCAACTTGGTACGTAAAAATCTATTGCCAATCATTAGTGGACCAGAGTTCCGCTGTAGCGACCCCTAACTGGGAAAAGCCTAAAGACACAAAAACAACTATGTGGTAACACACACGTTACACATGAGAGCCTAATTATGTACGTGTTCGGTATATTTTTTTTACAAATAGACCGGTTTAGTAATTGGCGTTGCCGTAGCGGGCAGATTACAGGAATGATTCCATGTGTGGGGAAGTCCTCACATTTGATTATTGTCAGCACAGCACTGACTTTGGACACTGTACACACTTCTGCGTTTTAGCATTTTCGTCCCATCCCTCTTCTGCACAGCCTATTATTCCATCTACTGTCGAGGTTTGTAAGTGCACATTCATGTTATTTATGTCTGCAAATGGAATGCATGTGTTACAGAGAATGTACTTCTACATATTGATGTCTGCATGTGTGTATGCTTAAATACCTATAATGACCTCGCTTACCTCCACGGGGAGGTACAGTTAGAACCGGGCCATCCAACCCTGGCATGCCTGGGTCCATAATTTCATACCCATAGATACTCCACCCCACCTGTGTTCAAAATACACGCATACCTTCCACTGTCCACTAGTTACTGCAGACATGACACACCTCCACACATTGCCCTCTCCAGAGTGTTAGGGGCCCTACACATATGTTGTCCCACCCCATGTATTCTCAGGCTCTCCCACCATTTAGTCTTCGAACATACTTGCCCTTGCTTGTGTAATGGTCGGAAGGCCAAATGGCCTATACAATTTTTGGGTAAACCCAGCAGGGACTACCCTCTGTGTGAAAGTAGACCTAGCAAGTCAACGATGTTAATCCCACTGGTAATATTCTGCCTGTGGTGTGAGTAGCAGTGCTTTGATCACCCCTGCCCAGCTGCATATGACATACGCTGACAGCGCTATATAATACTGGGGTTGCTGTTGATTCCCTTCTCCTTCCTTTTGTATGCTTTAATGTTACGTCGTTCTTTCTTCATAGAAATATATATATATATATATATATATATATATATATATATATATATATATATATATATATATATATATATATATATATATATTTTGTATATATATATATATATATATATATATATATATATATATATATATATATTATATATCAGTATATACTTATATACATTTCCTATGCTGGGCACTGCGTAGACCCACATATGTGCACTCAGAGTTGCTTACTTGTACTTATATGTGTTTACTGCTGCTTATTTGTGCTTACACCTGCTTACTAGTACCTTATTCATTATGACAGTGCCACTTTGCTTGAATGATATTTAAGATAAATATCTCATGCGATACTCTTATGTCGGTTTTATGGCAAAACGACATTCATTCCACATGGAAAACGATATGTGCTATTGTTGGGCTCGAACCGTGAATGCCTGTTTGTTAGGCGGATGCTCTGAACACTACACTATTGACACTTACGATGATTCCACATGTTTTTCTCTATTTGAATGAATATGATGAGTAAGCTATGCTTGGCGGAGGGCAGCAACACGCAGACAAGCTGCGCTTTGCTTACACCTTCGATATTGCAGCGATTTGAATCTATAACAGGAACACAGGGACAGGGAATCTAATTGTGAAAGTTCTACAGACAGGGCTCAACATTCCACTACGTGCTTGTGTATTTACAACTATGAGTTTATTTTACTGTTCGTGGACACTCTTGCATGCTTAGCATACATTTCGGAATCCAAGGACACTGAATTACTGACTTACTATTAGGGACAGGCTCTACTAGTAGGCATAGTAGGTTTTGCAAGTGTCAGGGCATGTTTATGCCTCTGTAGAGCAGTTTTACACACCCCCTGCACTCGCACTTATTTCCTGTGCATGTCGAGTTTGCAGCGGTGTGCCCTCATACATATTCATATGGCGCTGCTGTGCCATCTGTAGTGAGGACGCTCGGTGCAAGGCTAAAACCGTCCTTGCGCCAAGCTTCATGAATCCTGGGGACTGATACTTACTAGCCAAACAGTGTTCTAGATATAAAGGTGTTTTTCTTTGGCTATTTGACATGAGGCTGAAATAATAAAAAATAAGCATAATAAGCAAAATGACCAAGAAATAGATTCATAATACTTGCATGTATTCCTTGCTGACACAGAATAATTTGCAAGACATATTATTCATGAATCGTCTGAAGAATTGAAACACATTTTATTTGGTCCAACACTTCAGACTGACATGTTTCACTTATTATATGCAGTATTAAGTGGTGTGCTCCAATCTTTATTTTTTAATGTATGTTCTTTATACTTCTTATGAGACTTGCCTCATCACACCATAAACCCTATGTAACTACTGTGGTTGTCACCAGTCGGTACTGTCCTCGCAGCTTTACTAGTGCTACATCGTTGAATTCTGCATACAAGACAGACACTGCAGGATAACACCTCTCTGTGCCACCCCCCCCCCCCACAAAGAAGCCAGGGACTTCTTCCAGAAAATATAGCCTAATCAGCCTTTGGTATCCTTCATTAGCTTGTTCAAAGTCTCACTGTACCAGTTTGGCAGAGCAAAGTGCTGGTGCACTGCCAGAAAGCCAAAAGGGCTCAATATGGATGGCATGTTCATTGTTCACTTTATAATTTCATCCCAGAGCATACCACAATAAAGGTTTATACAATATCCCCCCTCCCCCAATTATATAGCACCTGCAGTGGCACCTAGCCTCCATGAGATATGCTAGCAGAACAATTGTGTTCCATGTCTAACCTCAGCTGGAGACATACAGAGCTTATCAATCCTACCTCATTCTGTGTGCTGCCCCCCAGGTATCTTGGCTCCTTATAATACTCTAGTGCTAGCACAGCAGTCAGAAACACCCCCTCAGTGCCAACACGCTGTATTACTTATCATAGGCTTTTACATTGGAAAGGTCTACTATTTCAGAGCAGCACACCCTGCTACACATGTAACAAACAACCTGGACTAAAGGATGGCGTAGCTTTGAGTTTTTTGTAATAAAGTTTGATACTGTGACTATATGGGAGTACACAGTGATGTAACCTAGTACAAAAACCTACAAATGCAAGAAAATAATTCCTGAACATCTAAACACTTTCCATACCGACTAAAAGAATATAACAGTGACAGTAGTGATCCTAGACATAATCAGATGGAAATGTTTTCTGTAATATAAAGAATTACAAGCAATAAAATGAATGGGATATGAATGTGTCAGGGTGTATACATGATACAATACCCCACTCGGGCATTATAGATAAGCTCACCAGCTTAAATATAAACCCCTATGTCTCTAGATGGATTGCAAACTGGTTCAAGGACAGAACCCACATGGTTAGAATTGCTGGAGCCATGTCAGACTCCAAACCAGTTACAAGTGGTGTCCCACAAGGCTCAGTCCTGGGACCTCTCTTGTTCGGTATATATTTCTCGGAGGTACAGGCCAACATGGAACGACTGTGGCTGACCAAGTTCGCAGATGACTGCAAACTGGGTGCCATAATCGACTCTCCAGCCAACACAAGCATCCTCCAAAAGGGCCTCATAAAAACAGACAACTGGTGCCAGAGCCATGGCCTCAAGCTAAATGCCAAAAAGTGTATAGTCATCCCCTTTGGAAAAACAAAGTGCCCACAAATTACCACATAGGTAGTAATCCATTAAGTACAGAAGAAGTAATTAGGGACCTGGGGACCCAAGTTGATAGCAATCTCTCATTTGACAACCACTTGGCCAAAGTGGTTAGAAAAACATTTTATATAGCCCACCTATTCATGAAGGGATTCACATCTAGATCAGGGGAGGTCATCGTGCCTCTTTACTCATCCCTCATCAGGCCCATAATTGAGCACAATGCCCCTTTTGGGATGTACCTTACCAGACACCTGCAGCAACTGGAAAGACCCCAAAAGTACCTCACCAAGAGGATCAAAGGGCTCAAACAGATGCCATATGCTGCCCGGTTAAAGAAACTCCAGCTCTACTAAGTGGCATACCGCCTGTTCAGAGGCTATCTGTGCCTGACGTATAAAGCCATGTCCAACCCGGAATTAATGGACATGCTGCACCTCAGAAAATCCAAATCCCATCGAGCTACACACTCGCGAGACTTGAACCTCAGCACTGAAATAAATAGGACATGCTGGAGGGACAGATTCGTAACCCAGAGGCTCCCTTCACTCTGGAATAACATCCCAGTCCAGGTTAGGCAGAGACCCTTATTGACTCTCTTCAAGAGGAATCTTGATGAGTGGATGGAAGATCGTAGGTGTATCCCGGATATCACTTCTGTGTCACTGTTAGACAGAGGCACAGTATACTAACCTCGAAAAAGGGCATAGCAAAATAAATTTAAAATGGGTGGCGAAAGCCAAACACATTCTGGCTAGGCTTATAAATGCCCTAGGGCAGATAGCCTAGTATGAACCTATGAACCTATGAACCTAAAAGATTAAGATTAATTAACTGCTCAGCTTTTTAGGAGTAATTTAGTTAAAACACCTGAAAAATCAGCAAGCAGAGCAAAACAGCTGGCGTTAAATGTAACAAATGACTGGATATTGTGATACATTGTGTAAAAATAATCTGCAATCTCAGGTGCATTGCCGCTTATTATTTTTGGCTTTTGATGACCACTTTTTTTGAAGGGATAGCATTTCATTTCCTTTCACTATCAGGCACTTGATTCTATTTAGATAACAGTTGTAAAAATATATTCATTTATAAAGTTATATGTCATGCAGCCTATTGTCTTCACTGTAGAATGTAGCAATGATACTTATGAAGTACAAACCGATACACTTCACACAGATTTTATATTAATGAATTTATTTATTTATTTACTTTCTTATATAGCAAAGAGGTAGCACTTTGCAGATCCCATCTCTCCAGACTGTTTCTGGTATACTTATCTTTAATTCTGTCACTGCCTAAGCTACACAGCTATTACTATAGTCAAATGTCAACAAACTTTTAGTGTTTCTGCTATCCACATTTGATACTGCTTCGTGGAAGATGTCCTAGGCTTCCTTCAATCTTTGTGTGCTGAAACTTAGAAATAAGTTGCTCATCATCCTTAATTCTTTTCCATCTGCTTCTAAATGTTTTGTCTACTTCAGCACTGCTTTTATGTATCATGGTATTATCAGTGCAGACCTTATTCAAACACATTATTTAGTTATTTAAATGACTCCATACAATTCTTGATTCTTTTAAGCTAAATATATGAGCTGTCAGTTTTGCCTAGATTGTGGCAAAGCTTTATTATAGTTACCATCCTGGAACAATTGTGTAACTTTGGAAGCTGACAGAACATATCAACAGTTTTAACCAGTTAGTCATGTGATGGGTGGCACTTTAGTCACCGTCATATAATGGATTTGTCTAAAACAAAATGGGGTTAGAATTTCACCACTGCCAACCAGTCTACCACCTGGGTATGTAAGGGATAGAGGAACTGTCCTTAGATCTGCATCTCAAACAGTTTAAATATGTCTACTGGCCATCAGAGGGTTGGTCTGTCAAGTCAAACCACTGGTACCAAACAGGTTTAAAGTTATAAAGACAAATGCACACAAATCTGATTTAATAATCACGTCACCAAATGCAGCGTGGCCTAAAGAGCATAAAGGGAATGTGTATTCCTGCCCTTTGTATGAGTTTCCAGCATCAACATCCAGATTAGAACTACAGATTGAATAACTACATTGTTGAGTCTTTAGTCAAGTACTCCAGGACCCTTTCTCATCAATGTCTCTTAGAATCACATTGTCTTCCAGTTCCCTGTATCCATGGTAACTTCCTTTCAAGTAACTTATTTTCAAAACACACACACACACACACACACACACACACACACACACACACACACACACACACACACACACACACACACACACAATTCACAGAGATACCTGGTAGAATTGTTAAATTCCCCACAGCTTTCCTCCTAGCACTGTGACTAGAGACCAAAAACACTAGCTTCTGATCAGTCTTGATTTGGTCAAACAGAAATTATAAAACTATCCTACTTTAAGTATGTTTGAAGTGATCTGGTTAAGCTGAAGTAGATATGACAACTTTGATAGACTCCAGTGTTAAATAATAATCCCTTGTCAGATAATAAGCACTAGTGCATAAATAAATAACTAAATGAATAAGTAAATAAATAATCAGCTACAAGATAATAAACGTGAATAGATAAAAGTTTTACTTAAACAATAAAGACAGTGTTAATACAGATTAAAATATGCAGCGATCAGGACAATGCAAAAAGAATATAAAAATAAATGAAATGAACTAATAGGTGTTTGTACAGTAAAAGGTGCAACATTTTCATCAAACAAGGAATTGTTATCCTTTGACTCAGTAATGTTCCATCACACACACATTGCCAGACATAATTATGCATTATAACAAACCACAACTTCTTTAACACTTGCAACAACTTGCTTGACTTAATCACATACAAGAGTCAATGATTTGTAATGGTTAACTTTGTAACATTAAGATTATTGTATGAAACATTTTCTTATTTTTATTATTGGGATCTCTACCCACTATTGTGCCTTCCAGGGAAGATTTCTTTGGTTTCTTATCTATTATTTGATGGCTCCTCCAAGGATCCCACTTAACTCCACATACCAAACTTTGCAGATCTATCATTGCCTCTGGTGACATTCTCATGACTTTTATCGCGAAGATAAAGACATTTTCCTCCAAAGGATCCCCACACTGCTGACACAATGGAATTATGGTAGAGAAAGCACATTTTCTTGCCAGCTCTCACCCAAAACACCTGCATGAGTTGAAGCTTTCACTTGCATAATCCTGCATCAATGATCACCTCAAGCCTTTGTCATGTTTTCAGAGCTACAAATGGCCCTGGTATCTGCGTGACATACATACATGTATAGCATATGTTTTTGCTTTTTTTAAAACATGCCAGTATAAAGGAAAACTAAAGTTATTTAATTATAGCCACATAATCTTCATTAAGACTAGAATGTACCGTGGCACAGGTTTGTGCACTTGCAAATTGTTCCATAATTGATTTACATATTAATATCTTATTTATTGATCTGCTTGTTTATACATTTCTATAGTTCTGTTCACAGGCACATCTTGCCATGTGCAACTAGACCCCTTTTCATATTAAATGTTTATTAGTTTGGTGTTTTTCTTGGAAAAAGCATAAAACACTTGTTTAGTGTTTCATTACATGCTCATTTGCATTGGACATTGTTTTAAATATGTAACATTTCCTTTAACATTCATCATAGCTTTGACTATTTGACATGAGGCTTAAATATTCTAAAATGAGCATACTGAGCAACATTTTTTTGCAAAATTGAAATCCATATTTGACTTATTTGGTCATATGATCTAGGCTTCTGTCTTTCACAAGTTAAATGCAGCATTAAGTGAAATGCTGCAATTTAGTTCTTTTATTGTAATGTTCTTTATACTCCTTAGCAAAACTGATCCATTACACCCCAAACCACACATAATGACCCTGGCCACAGACAATCTGTGTTATTCTCCTGACCTTGGCAATGTTACATAATAGCATCCGGTATACAAAATATACACTACAGGACAACAACTGTTTGTGCCCCCTAAATACAGAGAGTTCTCCTTGCAGAAAACATTTCCTTGTCATCAGTCACTGCCATCCTTTCTGAGCTGGCTGGGGTACCAGTGGTCCAAAGTGGCAGGTGAAGAGGCTGGTATACTACCTGATGGTTACCAGTACTCACTGACAATAGATGTGTATCCTCTTCCCTTTTTTCTAATTTTTCTTCAGTTTATATGTCACAGCAACATGCTACTCTGTCTGCCCCCCCATTATCACAGCACTTACAGTAACAACCCCCCTTCACTAGAATCTTCTTGCATAATATCTATAACCCATTTCTAACCCCAGATGGATAGACACCAGAGCTGATCAATCTTGCCTCACCCCCTGGACTGCCCACCATCTGCTGGTCTCATCACTACACCATGATTGCTGTCACAGCAGTCATAAACAAAACCTTCTGTGTTTGCATGCTGTATTCTTTGCAGTTTGTACTGGAAAAGTGTGCTATTTGGGTGAAGCTCAGACAGGTATATATATGACATTACAAAAACTCAGGCTAGGGAAAGCACAGCTGTGGGTTTTTGCAACACAGCGTACTACTGTGAGGTACTGGGTAGCTGGTATACACAGTGATACAACTCATTACAAAAACCTGCAAGAAAATAATGCTAATGCCCATCTATAAATTTTTCCTCACAGACACCAATACTACCTTAAAAAGTGATGATCCTAAATAAATTTAGATGGAAACTTTTTGTGTGTTACAAAGGATTATGAGCAGTATAATTAATAGGGCATCAGCATGTCAACCCTGTATCTATGGCATAAAGCTTCAGACTGAGTAGCTCTTTAGAATTTAATTAAAACACCTGTAACAATCAGCAGACAGGGACAGACATCTGGTATTAAATATAACGGATGACTAGATACTCTGACACGTTGTATAAAACTACTCTGCAGCCCCATGTGCACTGTTTTGGCACTCACTGACTTTAAAGGGGTTTAGGGTAGGATAGCATTTCTGATTTGCATGTTTTCAGTTTTCCTTTCACTGTCAGTCTGTTGAATCTTTCTATTTAGGCAGAATTTGTAAAAACGGTATGCAGCACTGCAGAGCACCACAAAGATCACGGAAGTGCAACAAGTATATTTTTTTCTTAGAACTTTGAAAACAAATGTGTACTTAAATACGGATTCAGTCTCTCTCTCTCTCTCTCTTTCTCTCTCTCTCACTCATTTTAATGTCCCTTCTTTTCCTGATTCAGTTAGTATGAAAGCTGCACAACTGTTATTATACTCTTTTGTCAATGCTTACACTTGCAGTGCTTTCACCATACATACATACTGGACATAGCTTTATAGAAGCTATTCTAGACTTCACTCAGTCTTTCTGATTTGAAACTTAAAAGAAACTTACGTATCACTTTTGATTCTTTACCCTGTGTTCATAAAAGTTTTGTCAACTTTGACATTCCTTTAATATGTATTGAGGCTATCTCTAGGCCTTCTCTAACACTTTAATCATTTAAATGACTCCAAATCATTGTTAATCACTTTTTATTGAGAAGTGTGACAATGTTTTACTATAGCAACTACTTGAGAACAATATGAATAACTTTGGAAGTTCACAGGAACTTCACACCAGCAGTTACATCTAATTAGTCACATCGTCTTTTCCTCCTGCTGCATGCTAGCCATCAAGCACTGCCCTAGATCGGTCCTCATTCACTCCATGAGTAAGAGGCAATCATGGATCGGTCATGCTACAATGGGGTTTTCTTGATTTCACACGAACCCACCCTGGTGTTCTTCAATGGAGAATACATGGTTCCACAGATACGTGCACACACACACACACACACACACACACACACACACACACACACACACACACACACACACACACATATACGCATGCATACATACACACTTGTTTATTGACTTATGTATTTGCATTTGTTTAAGAGCCCATTTTCAGTGGAGGCCCAATGAGAAAAGCTCCACAAAACATGAAAATACAAGAGAATATAACAATATGAAAAGTTACAAAGTATATGCACATAAGCAAATAATTGACAATTAGTTATAGTAAAGGTAAGTCAGAAATTGTCAGTTAGGTACAACTGAATACAAACTTAAAATACAGAATAAGGTAAGAAAAATGAATGCAAATAGTTAACATTATATAAATCTTCTACCATATGTGTATCTAGGTTATCTCCTGACAATTAGTAGATAGTGGCTACTGAAATATGAATATCATCATGGGATAAAGGTAGTCAGGTATGAAAGGGACGAAGACTGGTGCAAATGCAGTTCCATGTAGAAGAAAGGTATTGGTCCTACTCACACACACACACACACACACACACACACACACACACACACACACACACACACGCACTCTGACAGCTAACCATCACTGACTTGGGATCACAACTCTCATGTTCCCTGGACTTATGGCCACTGCAAATGCACAAGCCTCTGCTTACACAGAAAAAAAAAACAGCCAAATATCAGTATCCCCTTCCTCCCAGGATGGGTAAGCCAATGTAACTTGCTTATGCTTATCTTCAACTGCCTGGATCTTTCAGTATCTGAGTTGCTATTCGATTTCAGGGCATCTCGGTCATAGTCAAGGTGCTATAACTGACTATTGCAGATTTATTACCATATAGTATTTAAAAAAAAAACTTTTTGGGTCACTTTGGGCCTCATTTTTACCAGCCCAGCCACCAGTGCCCCACATCCATTCTGGATCTGCCAGCTTATCTCTAGTCTCTCAGACTAACTCTGGTTTGTGGGGATGGTCATGGATCCTTAAGGCATCCTGGGGCTCAGGTCATCTGTGCCTTGAGGTGGATGTTTTTTTTGGTTATGCCCTACCCAATCACTTTCTCCACTCCCCACACTCGATTACATCCAATGGCAACTCCTCCTCTTTGGACCACACATCCCCTTAGGACAAACATGTCCATCCCTCCCCTGCTCCTCTGTCAGTCACCTGATCTGCTAATTGAACCTGGCTCAGCTGAGCCATAGTCAGGGTTTATCTTCCTATGACACTAATGTGGCTCATTACTATATAGTATGCAATTGTTATTATTAAATTATTTTTATTATTATAAAGCAAAGTGAAGAGTATTATTTTACTATATTTACCTCCAATAAATAGTATAACTGAAGTGTACATTATATGTCACAAGCACATAGCAAACTGAATTTTTCATTAGTTCCATTTTAAGGGGTATTTCCCCCGGTGAGTTTTAAAGGAGAGGAAGTTCAGCAAAGTGTCAGCCCTCTTTACAAATGGAATTTGTAGAAAGTCCTGTCTGCCATTGCTGAAGGGAGGTATGTGTCCCTAAGAAAAAGCCCTTCAGTTTAAGTTACACAACTGATGAGTTGATCCTATTCTCAAAACATTGATAAATGGGGGTGATAAATACTATGAAATTATCCTGGAATTCCTTGCATATTTTATCAACACAGTCATAGTACTAGTTCATAAGTCTGAAAATCAAGCTTATAATCAACGAACCTTCAGTAAACTTCACTGATATAACTCCTTATTGGTATTTTGTCTCACCCAAAAATTAATCTGTTTATTTCTTAAAAAGTTGACAGCAACATGCATTCTTTAATTCTGGGTGGTAGATTTTTACATAATCCAGAAGGATACATCACAAATCAATCCTTGTTTTTCCTACTGTTAATTTTTGTAGCAAGTTGCCAATTCTGGTGTTTGACATGCTTGCTCTGTATTACTTTCATGAAGTCCATTCATTTCCTAATAGCTGACTCAGAAGCTGTTCACAGACATCATGATGCTGTCACACCAGAAAAATAGAAGAGAGCTGTCACTGTTATTATCACTAATGCTTACTGCAGGTATCCCTCTCTCTGTAGATGGAAGCACTGTTGGCCTGCTGTACAGCTTCTTAGCTGTATGTTAACATTTTTCTGGTTTATGTAATTTGCTGTCCATTAGATCCCATCTATAATCATTTTTTTTTCATTCTTTATGTCCTTTTTTTATCCATATATGCCACAGTAATGTTTCCCTCTGACCTTAAGACAGAATAACATATGACCACCCTGTTGTCTTGGTCCTGGTCCCTCCAGGTTAGCAGTCAGTAGCTCTTGCCTCTTTGAAGGACAGATGCACTAAAATGTCCATTTTTTTTCCAAATACAAAGTGTCAGCTCCCAAAAGATTCAACAACTAGAGAGCTCACACACAGAGGAGGAAAAAATGATTTACGTATTACTCTTTCCCAGGAGCAGATGATGACTCCAAAATAAAGTGAGGTAGCATGTAATAACTAAATGGGTAGGACTAATTGAAACAGAGTAGGGCTTCATCACACAGGGTCAACCACATTCAGTATGGCCACTGTTTTGTATTAAATGGCATAAAAATTACTCACTGCAGTCTGTAGTAGCCTAAGAAATCCATGATCACACAAGATGTATGATTTGCTGTACTCTACAGATGTCTTTGAAGTCACAGAGGCTTACAAAATTCTCATAAAGCAAACAGATTCATTATCACAGTCTTGAAAATCAGAATCCTGAGACCATAATATGGAAAGAACAAAACATTAAAGATGGCAGTGTGTAAAAAACACAAATATTGAATACTCCTGCTAAGTGTGAACCTAGACCTAGAAACAAGTGTTAACATGGGTTCTGCAGGGATGGGAACCTAGGAATAGGTACTAACATGGGTCCTGCAGTGGTATGAACCCATGAATGAGTACTAACATAGGTCCTGCCGCAGTACGAAGATAAGAACAAGTGCTAACATGGGTCCTTTTGGGGTGTAGATCCAAGAATTAGTGCTTACATGCTACCTATAGGGCTCTAGGGGGACAAGTTCAGGAGTTCGATATTGTGGTCTTCAGTGGTTTGGTCTTTTAATGTTATGGTCTCAGGTTTATGATCTTCAAGACTATGGTAGTAAACCATGCAAATAAAGAAGCCAACTTACAAATATGTTGGCTGTATAGCTGTGACAGGCTTACTTACTAGTATAGTGGTAACAATGGCCATCTTCACGGCTGAAATTTTAAATTTTAATTTCCTTTCCAGTGATATCACAAAATTACCAGTTACTAATAATGTAATATCTGTACCATGCATATCTCCAAAGTGCCTTGTTGCACATATTAAGTGGGCATCTGTATTTTATTTTATTTATTTACTTATTTTGCAGTTTGAAATATTTGCATTTTAGTAGTGTATGTAAGACTATTAGTGGTGAATTATAATAGGTGTAAAACAGGTGGTTGCTCCTGGGCCACAGCTTCAGGCGGGGGAGGGGGGCTATGTCCAGCTAACAGAATAATTTAATTTTAGGTCATACATGACTCTAGTGTGACCCATGAAATAAAAAAAGAAGAAATCTGCCTCTTTTCCATGGATTGATGTACAGCCACTATAGAAAGCAGCAGTCATTTCAAAGAGCAGCAGAGATCGCATATTCTACAATACAGGGATAGAAATTACAACCCCAGCACAGGAACATGGAAATGAAACTCTGCTTTAAATGACCATAGAAATGAGCCTCTGTTTTGAATGACACTGCTTAGAAAGTGACAGTAGAGGAGCACAGGAAAAATTGTGGTCACTAATGACCAGTAAGTCAGACCTTGGCTGGATGAAAGGAGAAGATCTCCTTCAAGTATGAGAATGTGTGCATGTGTGCGTGTGTGCGTGTGTGTGTGTGTGTGTGTGTGTGTGTGTGTGTGTGTGCGTGTGTGCGTGTGTGTGTGTGTGTGTGTGTGTGTGTGTGTGTGTGTGTGCGCTGCGTGCACGTGTGTGTGGGCGTGTGTGTGTGTGCTTGTGTGTGTGGATTTACACAATACCTGATGTTCACTTCTGATTTCTAAAGTTCTAGTTCTTAAAACAGATTTTGCATCATATTTATGCCAGGTCCAGGGACACTGTCTTTTTAAGTGATGTATTCAATGTCACGTAGTAGGCAAATGGAGTTAAGTGACTTGCTCAGAATCACTCAGTAGATAAATGGAGGAATTAAAAATCAAACCCTGCATCCTTCACTACAGGAAGCAGCTTATTAAGAACATAGCACCTTAATCACCAAAACTAATTGTAGGACATTCACACACTTTTTCATTTTCTGATAAATCACCAAAGTTTAAAGTTGCTGAGGTTTATTGTCAGCCAATTATGCCAGTCAAGATAGTTTCCTAGTTTTTGTGGTTCACAAAATGCATGCTGATGCAACATCTTTTGCTCGGTTAACTTTTAAAGTGAGTTACAGTTTCTGCCCATTATCTGTCCCCAATGGTTCAGAACAACCCTGATATTGCTTAATATTTATACCCTGTCCCTCATTAACTTATTTTTTTCTGGTAAATCATCAACAGCCAGTCAGTAATGCAGACATTAAAATTTCATACTTTTTATTGTTCAGAAATACATGCCAGTGCTGGACTTATTGTTCTATTAATGCTTTATGTGATTTGGAATTGTCTGGCACTTAAGGCTGTTTGATGCACCTTTCCTAAATATCCTAAGAAGCCTTGCACCTCCTAGAAGGGAGAGATTGAAAACAAATGTTGCACTTTGGCTATCCAAAAAAGTACAATGCTAACGCAGAGTACAGAAAAAAAGTAGTAAGAATGGCAAAGATATAAAACACCATACTATCTTTAAAACCTCAGAATGTTTAGCAACAGTAGAAAAAAGCAAATAAATGATGACAAAAATACACTATAATAACATTCAGAACAATAGTAAACACAACCCTAAAAAGTTCTAGTCAGCCATTAAAGAAATCTTACATCTCAGCTAAAAATTCAACCCTAATCCCTGCCCCAATAACTCACCTCTCAAAACTACAATACAGTTCAAGTCTTATTTCATAGATAGTATAGCATCCCAAACCAAGGATTCCGCAACATCTAATCCAAACCCTACACAACAGCCACATACTACCACATCCACTTTCACATTCAAACCTGCACCCACATCCTATATAAAACTCTCTTAAACCTTAAATTCAGTCCATGTTCTTCTTCAGTTGATGACCTTCCGAGTTAATTCCTTAAAACATCAGCAAATAGCATTTCCTATCCTGTCTCAGTCCTTATAAATAGGTCATTCCAGGATTTCCACATTCCCTCTCTCTCAAACACACACACACACACACACACACACACACACACACACACACACACACACACACACACACACACACACACACTCACACACACACACATTTTATCCCTATAGCAATGTTATCCCCCTCCAAATTGCTTGAAAAATGTATTTAAAAACAATTGCTCAACTATCTCCTGCAGGAAGAACTTTCATCCCACACACAAAACTGCTTCCCCTCTCTCATAGTACTAACACTGCACTTCTAACCTTTGCAGATAATGTCAGCAAATACAGAGATAATAGTAAACTACTCTACTCTCCTCCTTATTTATAGGCTTGTCTAAAGCCTTCAACAATATTTGTCACAGGAAATTTCTACTTCAAATATTCTTACTAGATCTATCTTAGCTCACACTTCTTTAGTTCAAAGGCTATCTGCGCAATAAGCATCAGTCAGTAAAATGCAACTCCACCATCTCTCTATACCTTCTGGTCACCAACGGCATACCACAGGGCTGTATCCTTGGTCAACTCCTGTTTAACATTTTCACCAACACCATCCATACATCCACACACTGAGCCTCCCTAATACAATATGCACATGATTTCACACCAACATACACATCTGAGAACAAGGCACATCTCAAAAAAAAAATAAATAAATACCCAGGAAGCTTTAACAGCCATTGAAACTTGGCTTTGTAACTCACAATTCCTGCTCAGCCCCCCTGAAAAAAAAATACTTATTTTCTTCCCCAAATCTCTCTCTCAAGAAAAAACACAATTTAAATTTCTCTCTCTTAATAATACAACCATTGAAGTAAATTTTCTTAGCAAATTATTAGGGATGATAGTGAATGATAATGTTAAATTCAATCTGCGTATACATAGTAGCATAAAAAACACACCAGAAACTAAGGATGATTTAGAGAGCCAAAAATGTTCCCACCATTGCAACTAAAACTGCACTAGCCATTAGTTACATTCTCCTTTCACTATGTTTTGTCATCCTTGCTAACCTCCAGGCATCACAAAAATCACAACTTGAACAATGCAATACTAATGTGGATAGCTTTGAGGTAAATAACTCTTTCAGAACTCACCACTGTATAGAACTAACAAGCCTAAATTGGTTAAAACTATACACAGCTGCTTACCACCTATAAAATTATCCAGCATCCATCTGCTTGTCCAGCACTAAATATCATTCAACACAATTATGCTTCTACTCATAATGCAGTGATTAAAGATTCCTCTCTGTCCATAAAAATATCAATCTGTTAGACATAGTCTCTTCTCATACCATGTAGCTAAGGCCTGGAACCCCCTATCTGTTCTATCAGTTCAATACCTTCCCTCAAGTCCTTTAAAATCAATCTAAAAAACTTCATAACCCAAATTTGGCTCTGCTCTGCTCAACCACAGGATAAACTGCAACTTTAAATATGAACAAGTGCCTATTCATACCTTACACATCTTTACTCTCCCTGCTCAATTCACTTCTTTCCTTCAATCAAATTTTCTCCCCTCTCTTTCTCCTGTTTCCTGTACTCTCTTTCCAAATATGCCACAACCTTGTTTTTCTCTCACTTTATATTGCATCCCTTGTTTGTATTATACTAACTTACATTTAATGTCTCTATAAACTGCCTAAATTTCACTAAATAATAAATCATTGTCATAGAAGTTGCATCTATTTTTACCAGTGTTTTCACATTGTCTAATTTGGTATAATTATTTAAACTGTAGCTGTTTCTGTAATATTTTTGAATATTGTTAAATTATTGTTCTTAAAATGTTTTTGTAATACTTTGGTGCTTTTCTCTTTGGGTCCTCCAATGAAAATGGACACCTACACAGTTGGACTTTCCCAGTAATCAAATGTTGATTAATAAATCAATAAGTACTAATACACTGCTTCATGTAGTCAAAAGTACAGGTTTGAACACTTTCATCTGCATTTGATATTGCATAACTTAGAGCAAGCTGTAACTGATGGTTACATCTGTGTGCATCTGTAAAAATACTTTGTTCCTGTATCCCACTGTTATACTTGTAACTTATAAATCACTATAGTGGATTTATGCTACTGTGCCTTGTGTCAGGGGACCAAGGCTCATCTCCTTCCCCTTTGTTTTCACTTGAGTTCAGCAGTTGGAGCAGAAGATTAAGGCTATGAGCTGTGGCCCCAGTGGTACATGGTTTGATTCTCTTAGACCTCATTTGTTTACCATGTGACCTTGAACAAGTCACTTAACCAGAAAGTGCCTGCGGCAACTGGAAATATAGGCTAGGTTCCTCAGTGGTCTCCTGCACTGCAACCCTATTAATAGTCTATCAACCAGAGAAGCTATGGGGTAAAGAAAGGAAACTGATTGTATTAAACAGGAGCAGCATTATACAAGCCATGTTCTTTGGGTATGAGCCTTGGTTTTCTTGCTTTGTTTAATGCTGACAGTGTTTATCATTTACCTGCAAATAAATCAGACAATATAAAGTCTGTGAGTTTAATGTTATTTTAACAATGAACGCATGTTTAATTTAGCTTGCTTTTTGCAAGTAAACATGTTAAATGTATTATATTTGGTCTACAACAATCTGTCTAGCACTTAGAGTAGATGAATAAAGCTAGGAGCTGTTAAAGATCTGCTTCCCATAGTACAGAGTTGGATTCCCTCAGTTGTTGTGTAACCCTCACCAAGGTACTTCATCAGACAGTAATCCTGGGATACTCCTGAAATGAAACACTTGTGCTCAGTGGGATATCCAATGCTATTTGCAAAGTATTACAAATTTGCCTTTTGAGTTACTGCCTCCTTGACATAGCTGCTAATTAGTACTTCCCTATATGATGTCTGATTATGAATCACAGCACACCTCATGTTGTTTAATGGGTTGGTGAATGCATTTTAAATGAATGTGAGTTTCAAAGGAAGAAAAAGTGACTTGTTTTTCATGCTGCCAGTTTTCAGTGTAAGTGTTTTGTTTTGTTTAGAAAATGGCTATCATTTTTTTTTGGTGTAAAGTCTGACATAAAAGTTTTAAATTATATCGAAGTCTCTGTGATAATTGTAAAGAAAACAGTATGCACACTGGCAGGTATGAAAAGTGTTTTATGGCAATTATGGAGAACAGTCAAGTAATGGGAATTGGCATGGCTGGCAGTCAGTCTGATTTATTACCCTCCATATGGTCATATTTGACCATGATCTGGTTCTGTTGACTATGAAGGCATATGCTGCAACAATACAGCATTATAAGCCATTCAGGTAGATCAGACCTGTACTGACTGAGATCAGTCTGGGTAGGTATTCTTAATTTCAGAGAAGACAGAGGGAAGTCAAAATGTAATTTAGATGTCTTGTAGGCATGTTGCCCCCCCACCAAAAAAACCCAGTATGCTGTATGCAGTAATATTTATTTTGTTGTATGACTTATCATTCTGCTGTAGTCAATTTATCATCTTTAGTTGTTTTTCGTCCATTGCACTAAATAATTAATTAATTCATTTGTAGTCCTGGATTATGTAATATAGTCTAAACTTGCTCCATTTTAGTAATACATTTTTGTGCCTTCTTTACAGCCTTCAGCAACTGTGAAGGAGTTAACATTTGTCATACAATCTGCATTATTCGGAGCAATGGTCAGAACAGTCAGATCTTCAGCAACCACTTTGCAGTCATTGGTGGATTACTGTGGTGCATTACTATTTTGTAAAGGATTTCTGCATTTATTTAAAAACTGTTACTCTGTCTGGCATAGTGTAGAAGCTAAAATTCCAACTTATTAATGAACTGCTTCCTGTTTAAGGTGCAGGGTTTGAATTTTTCCACCTTTATTTACCTACTGTGTGATCTTGAGCAAGTCACTTAACCAGACAGTTGTTTTTTTGTGGTAATTGAGAATTTGGGAGAGGCTTCTTAATGGTCTCCTGGAATTATTTACATGACTTTTACTTCCACAGATGTTATGAATATTGACTTAGCATATATTATCAAGTAGTTAATATTTCTCATGCCCTCATCAGATATTTGCTATTTACGTTGTGCTGCACATGACTGTACAATTTCATGTAACTTATCCTAAGCTACTGAAAGTATATATAACTTATTTTTTCAAATTTATAAGGGGTGTATACTGTACTGCCAATGAAGTGGCTAAAACTGCTGTTGAGGGTGGGTGCCTATCTGTGGATAAAAGCACTTTGTGCTCTTTATCATCTGTTACTTTTAAACAGCTTTTAATATGGCTTTGCAGGACTAGTGTGCATATGTGTGTAAATTAAGCTAAAACACTTCACTATGGCTACTCTGTGTTTGAAACAAATATGAAATATATAACTTTGGTCATTATTATTGTTGTTAATTTTTTGACAGAATCATCTGAGAAAGATGCAGTCACCAATGTAGCTGTAATGGGTGGGTATCAGTAGGAGTGGTACGTACTAGGTAACCTATCAACCACAAGAGGAGTGGTTTCTAGCTTCCATTCAATTTTCTGCTTTAAAAGCCCATGTATGCATGGGTTTGTACACCGTGCAGTGCCATTAAGCTAGGGTAAACTATTACCGGTGCCAGAAAGTCTGCTCTTCAATGTTTCCCTTGATCTTAGCTAGTTTTCTTCTCTCTTGCATTAACTAGCTTATTTGCCGAGCACTTCATCTGGTTTCTTGTAGCAATTATTGTAGCACACATAAGTGCTAACAGCACTAAATGTCCTATAAGGAAACTGCTCCAGTACTTATTAATAATGACCATCCCTCCTGCCATGTCTAAAGGTCAGCTTCCTGTGCTTTCTCCTATTAACCTGATGAACTTGGGCATTCTGAAGCAGTGTAGCAACTGCCTCATGTACACAGACAACCCTCTCCTCTTACCTCCCAACACTCAGACTTGTGAGAGATGCATTTATATATCCAAACTGGAAGACATGCACTCTCCAGCCAAGACTGGAATATTTGGTCAAGACGAGAAGGTCAACACCTGCTCCACACCACATGGAACACATAGCCCTCCAGAACACCCACCATCACTGCTCTCACATAAAAATACAAACGACACACCCACCTTAATGGAGGCTCTTAATAGAAACCCAAACATCATAGATCTTCAAATCTGAAACACACCCGACCACCACAACACAGCACAAATCACAAGACACATAGCTCACCTACACAGTGTGCCCCTCAACCTAAGCCCCTAAGGCAAAACAGCTTGCCCAATACACTAATCATAGATGTCTCAATAGTGAGGCACACTGATGTCCCACTCACTAGGTTGAATAAGGAGAAGGTAACAGTCAGCTGTCTGTCAGGTGCCAGGATCCGACACATAACACACGCACTCAGGTCAGTCCACAACAAGTTCAAGTATGACTCTGTCATTGTCCATGTGGGTGTGAATGACCCGAGATGTATCTCCCTGGACTACATGAAAAGAGACATGGAGGTGCTCTCAAATTATGTGGCCCAGGCAGGTATGACCCTAACCCTGAGCAGCATCCTACTGTTGCCCAGAATGATACCGCAGTACAAGCAGAAGATGATTGACTTCAACAATTGGCTAAGTTTCTAGTGTCATTCTAAGGGGATCCAGTATCTGTCTGCTTGGGATGACATGATTGACAGACCTCGATGCTTTTCCAGAGATGGCCTGCATCTGTCACCCCTAGGTTTCTAGATACTGGCTAAGGCTCTTGTCACCCCTATAGTGCCTTTTTTAGGCAGTGTTCCAAAGACCAAATTACCACCATAACAGCTATGCATAAATGCAATCTGAGGGTCATGCAGCTCAACACTAGAAGTCTAAATCTCAAGGTGCACTCACTCGAAGCACTCCTCAAAATGGAGAACATCAACATTTGTGCTGTGACGGAGACCTGGTTTAAAGCAGCAGAAGGCACCACTGTGCTAACAGGCTATAACTCATTCCACACCTTTCCGCCCCAGAAGCCTGCTATAGGTCCCCAACCATGTCCCAAGACTCACATTCCATGTTCCTAAGCACTCTGGAAACTATTAGGGTCCAACCCAACACTCTCATGCTGGGTGACTTCAACTACCCCTGCATCAACTGGGAAAACTACTCATGCACCAATACACTTCCCCAATACTTCCTGGAATTCATTAATTCCAATGCGCTGGACCAGCTCATTCTTACCCCACTAGAGGAAGCAACATCCTTGACCTGGTTATTATTAACATGGGCAACTCTTCCTCAACACCAATAGTCAATTCCTCCTGGATAGATCCGACCACAAACTAATTACCACGGAAATCCACATCTCACCCACACCACCAGCAACGGTAACCACCATGAAAAACTTCTCCAAAGCTGACTTTAGGCTCCTAAAACAGAGGTAGATAGCATCAGGTTACCAATGCAAATGGAAAATAGGTGCATGACCACCAAATCATACACCAATGCACTGTACAAACATGTACATAAATGCGTGGAACTAGCTATACCCACAGAACCAAGATGCTCTCCTCCAAAAAAAAAGGAAGCCAATCTGGTGGTCCCCTGCCATTAACAAACTCTACAACAGAAGGAAGAAACTGTTGCAGAAAAAGGTGAAGTCCCAAGACTGGAAAAACTCCCTTATTAGCATCAACAAAAAATTGAGATCCCTCATCAAAATTCTAAAGCTAGCTATGAAGGCAGAATTGTGGCAGACACTAAAAACAACCACAAAGCCTTCTACAGTTATATCAAGAATCTCCATGGCAATACCCATATTTGCTCTGAGTTACGGCACAATGGTACCTTCTATACTGAGCTAACAAATATTGCCAACATAATGGCAGACAGATTCAGTGCCACCTTTACCCCACTCTCCCCCCTAAAGGACCAATCACAATACTGGAAGAATGCCAGACACCCAGCATTACTGCAGCACAGGTTACAGCTGCATTGTCCAAGGCCAAGAATACAGCTTCTATGGGACCTGACAATATCCCTGGCTATGTTCTACATGAACTACAAAGTGAACTGGCACCACACATGTGTGTCCTGTTCAATCACAGCCTCACCTCAGGCTTTGTCCGTACAGAATGGCACACTGCTACAGTCATCCCTCTCCATAAAGGTGGAGTGACTACAGACCTTGGGAATTATCATCCCATTAGCCTGTTGAGTCTGATATGTAAGGCTATGGAGCGCATCATCATGGACCTAATTAACAAGGATATAGGGAATCTCCAAACTCTAGATCCCACACAATTTGGTTTTGTGAAGGGTAGATCATGCCTGCTCAACCTGGTTGACTTCTTTGAGTCAGTCACCAGAGCTGCGGATGAGGGCAAGGCAGTTCATACAGCTTACCTGATCTGTCCAAGGCCTTTGATACCATTCCCCACTCAGGAATTATTGCTAGACTCACCAAACTAGGCATCAACCCCTATATCACTAGTTGGGTTGCAAACTGGCTCACTGAAAGAACCCACAGTGAGAGAGTACGAGACTCCAAGTCAGGCTGCCGACCAGTCACGAGTGGAGTACCACAGAGATCGGTCGTGTGTCCTCTCTTGTTTTGGCATCTACTCGTCAGAAGACCAGGCTGATCATGTTCGCCAACGATTGCAAGCTGGGAGCCATTATTAACTCCCCAAGTGATGTAGACATCCTACAGAAAGGCCTCACTGAGACCATCGACTGGTGTCGAAACCATGGCCTTAAGCGGGTCAAAATTATATGACTAAAAGTGCATATGTGTGACTACATAAAAGTCAACACATAATTCACGAAACCTTAAAATAGTGAATGGCCACATAAGCAAATTTTTTCCTAGGTAAAAAACGTACATGGCCGTTCGCTAAAAAATAATAATTTAACATCATAAACAGGGGGGCTTCACCCCCACACCCCTCTAACTAAATATACCAACTCCAAGATCGCACTACAGGGAGGGAAAGGGCAACTCTGTGAAGTTGGACAACTATCTCCTTGCCTGGCGGTGGTCTGGGAAGCAGTGGTGTCTTTACCTTTATTGGCCTGTGAACATATGTTACTCCTAACTGCTGTATCATATCCTAGTGATATACATGTGTATATTTACTGTCACATATATATATATATATATATATATATATATATATATATATTTACATTACTATATACATATATATCTGTATATGTATGCATAAATGTATATTTATATTTTGCTGTAGATATATATATCTAATGACATATGTGTCTATGGGTGTCTGCATATGTATATAATTTATATGTGGGTATGTATCTGTATTCTGTCTATGTATGTATACATTTGTACTATGGAGAGGGAGAGGCTTATCTCTATGTCGCTATGGGTAGATATACACACACATACCTCTACATATATACGTCTACATCTGGGTATTCTGTTCCTTGCCATATAGATTACACTTTGCTGCAGTGGGACTCGTAGTGGGTATGGCTGCTCATTGGGTGATGCCTCTGCCCAATGAACACAGTCGCTTACATCCCTAGGGCTGTCCATATAGACCCACATCAGCCATCACCTGCACACCTAGACCCAAAAGTAGCTACCCATAGTTCCACCACCCTCACCTCCTCAACAGCACCCATCCTTACTCTGGGTCCTGGTCTGTTCTGGACACACCACTACACGCTGCCCATTCTCCACTTCACGGGACCCATTTCATACAATTCTCTCAGCCCATGGGTCATCAGGGTTTCCCACCCTTGTATTCCAAGTCTGTATACACTGAGGCCAAAATGGCCGGTCTATCACCTTCTTTTGGTTTGGGCAATTATTGGGGTGTCCCACAAGAGACGCTTCAGTCTGTGTTCCAACATTAGAATTCATGGGTGCACTGTGTACCCCCTGTTTGTATGCTGCCTGTGGTCTGGGGAGGAGTGGACTCTTTACATTGTTTGCGTGTATGTTTCCCGTGTCCGGCTAGGGGGGTGGAAGGGCATGCTACGTGTTTCATGTTTCTTGCTTGGGCTCTTTACTTCCATTGGCCTGTGAACATATGTCATTCTTGTGTGCTATTTCCTATCATAGCTGTATATCTGTGTATATCTACGCCCACACACACACACACACACACACACACACACACACACACACACACACACACACACATATATATATATATATATATATATATATATATATATATATATATATATATATATATATATATATATATATATATATATATATATACATATATATATAAATATATATATATAGATATATATATGTATATATATAAATCTATATATATATATGCATATATACATAAATATATAATATATATATATATATATATATATATGTCTATATATATATATATGCATATTTATTTATATATATATATATATATATATATATCTATATATATATATATATATATATCTATATATATATATATATATATATATCTATATATATGTGTGTGTGCGTGTGTATGTGTGTCTGTAAAGCAAAACATACCCCGCGCAAACGCACTTACACATGTGTACTGGTGTTTACAAATGCTTGACCTGCTTACTAGTGCCTTATTCATTATGACACCGACACTTCACTTCGGTTATCTTTTAATTGATATTTTACATTTTATACAGTTGACAAATGTCGCAATATGTTCATGTACTGATTACTGATGGTAACTGGTATGTGATACTGTGGGATTTGGTATGGGAATGTCTGTTCGTTAGGTGGTTGCTCTAACCAATGCACTATTGCTGTGCTGCTTCATTCGCATATATACCCATATACCCATGGCTCCTGGTTCCCCAAACACACCCCCAATGCCTCCCTAACACTGCTGTCATCCATTTTCCAGTCGGAGTTGCGGTATATCCACACCACTACACATTGGCCACTCCCTACTCCTATAGACCCATCCCATCGGCTGACTCACTCCACGTATCCTCAGAACTCCCATAAATTTAGTCCACAAACATTGGTGACGTGAGCGACCAAAAGAATAGTATTCACAATTTTTGGGTTGTCCCACGCATGTGTTTATGGCAAGATTAGACTCTATACTTCATTACATCCTTACTCCTGTTAACATGGCACTACAATTAATTAATATGTATGATTATGTGGTAAAGCAATATTCTGCGGTGGTGGTGCTGCTGTAGCGTTGTCGCATCACAGTAAGACGTTGTCCTGTTCGATTCTCAGCTAGAGCATCTTCTGTGTGGAGACATACGTAAATGGGCATACCTTCGCTGAAGATTGTGCATCAGGGCTGGCAACTTGGCATGTAAAAATCTACAGCCAGTCAGTAGCAGACCGTAGTTCTGCTGTGGTGACCCCTAACTGGGAAAAGCCGAAAGACACAACAACAACTATGTGGTAACGCACACGTTACACATGAGAGCCTAATTATGTACGTGTTCGGCATATTTCTTTTACAAATAGACCGGTTTAGTAATTGGCGTTGCCGTAGCGGGCAGATTACAGGAATGATTCCATGTGTGGGGAAGTCCTCACATTTGATTATTGTCAGCACAGCACTGACTTTGGACACTGTACACACTTCTGCGTTTTAGCATTTTCGTCCCATCCCTCTTCTGCACAGCCTATTATTCCATCTACTGTCGAGGTTTGTAAGTGCACATTCATGTTATTTATGTCTGCAAATGGAATGCATGTGTTACAGAGAATGTACTTCTACATATTGATGTCTGCATGTGTGTGTATGCATAAATACCTATAATGTCCTCGCTGACCTCCACGGGTCAGTACAGTTAGAACCGGGCCATCCAACCCTGGCATGCTTGGCTCCATAATTTCATACTCATAGATCCTCCACCCCACCCATGTTCAAAATACACTCATACCTTCCACTGTCCACTTGTTATTGCAGTCATGTCACACCTCCACACACTGCCCTCTCCAGAGTATTAGGGGCCCTACACATATGTTGTCCCACCCCATATATTCTCAGGCTCTCCCACCATTTAGTCTTTGAACATACCTGCCCTTGGTTTTGTAATGGTACCCTCTGTGTGAAAGTAGACTTAGCAAATCAACGATGTTACTCCCACTGGTAATATCCTCCCTGTGGTGTGAGTAGCAGTGCTTTGCTCACCCCTGCCCAGCTGGATATGACATACACTGACAGCACTAAATAATACTGGGGTTGCTGTTGATTCCCTTCTCCTTCCTTTTGTATGCTTTAATGTTATGTCATTATTTCTTCATATATATATATATATATATATATATATATATATATATATATATATATATATATATATATATATATATATATATATATATATGGGTCTATATGACTTGGTCGACAGTTCATTTGATTGACACTCATTTGGTCGACAGTTCATTAGGTCGACAAGCAGATTTGCCCCCTTCCCCAATGTTGTGCAACCCTGGAGTTGATATATATAGTTGGGGGGGTGTGGGGGGCCTGTCGACCAAATGAGTGTCAATCAATTGAACTGTCGACCAAGTCATATAGACCCATATATATATATATATATATATATATATATATATATATATATATATATATATACAGATATATGTATATATATATATATATATATATATTATATATCTGTATATACTTGTATACATTTTCTATGCTGGACACTGCTTAGAAACGTGCATGTGCACTCAGAGTTGCTTACTGGTACTTATATGTGTTTACTGCTGCTTATTTGTGCTTACACCAGCTTACTAGTACCTTACTCATTATGACAGTGCCACTTTGCTTGAATGATATTTAAGATAAATATCTCATGCGATACTCTTATGTCAGTTTTACGGCAAAACGACATTCATTCCACATGGAAAATGATATGTACTATTGTTGGTCTCGAACCATGAATGCCTGTTTGTTAGGCGGATGCTCTGAACACTACACTATTGACACGATGATTCCGCATGTTTTTCTCTATTTGAATGAATATGATGTGTAAGCTATGCTCAGCAGAGGGCAACAACATGCAGACAAGCTGCGTTTTGCTTACACCTTCGATATTGCAGTGATTTGAATGCATAATAGGGACACAGGGACAGGAAATCTAATTGTGAAAGTTCTACAGACAGGGTTCAACATTCCATTAGGTGCTTGTGTATTTACTACTACGAGTTTATTTTACTGTTTGTGGACACTCTTGCATGCTTAGCATACATTTCGGTATCCACGGACACTGAATTACTGACTTACTATTAGGGGCAGGCTCAACTAGTTGGCATAGTAGGTTTTGCAAGTGTCGGGGCATGTTTATGCCTCTGTAGAGCAGTTTTACACACCCCCTGCACTCGCACACATTTCTTGTGCATGTCGAGTTTGTGGCGATGCGCCCTCATACATATTCATATGGCGCTGCTGTGCCATCTGTAGTGAGGATGCTCGGTGCAAGACTAAAACCATCCTTGCGCTGAGCTTCTTGAATCCTGGGGACTGACCCTTACTAGACAAACAGTGTTCTAGATATGAAGGTGTTTTACTTTGGCTATTTGACATGGGGCTTAAATAATCAAAAATAAGCATAATAAGCAAAATGACCAAGAGAAAGATTCATAATACGTACATGTATTCCTTGCTGACACAGAATAATTTGCAAGACATATTATTCATGAATCATCTGCAGAATTGAAACTCACATTTTATTTGGTCCAACACTTCAGACCAACATGTTTCAGTTATTATATGCAGTATTAAGTGGTGTGCGCCAATCTTTATTTTTTAATGTATGTTCTTTATACTTCTTATGAGACTTGCCTCATCACACCATAAACCCTATGTAACTACTGTGGTTGTCACCAGTCGGTACTGTCCTCACAGCTTTATTAGTGCTACATTGTCGAATTCTGCATACAAGCCAGACACTGCAGGATAACACCTCTCTGTGCCCCCCCCCCAAAGAAGACAGGGACTTCTTCCAGAAAATATAGCCTAATCAGCCTTTTGGTATCCTTCATTAGCTGGTTCAAGGTCTCACTGTATCAGTTTGGCAGAGCTATGTGCTGGTGCACTGCCAGAAAGCCAAAAGGGCTCAGTATGGATGGCATGTTCACTGTTCACTTTATAATTTCATCCCAGAGCATACCACAATAAACATTTATACAATACCCCGCCCCCTCCATTAATATAGCACCTGCAGTGGCACCCAGCCTCCATGGTATATGCTAGCAGAACAATTGTGTTCCATGTCTAACCTCAGCTGGAGACATACAGAGCTTATCAATCCTACCTCATTCTGTGGGCTGCCCCCCAGGTATCTTGGCTCCTTATAATACTCTAGTGCTAGCACCACAGCCAGGAACACTCCCCTCAGTGCCAACATACTGTATTACTTATCATAGGCTTTTACATTAGAAAGGTGTACTATTTCAGAGCAGCACACCCTGCTACACATGTGACAAACAACCTGGACTAGAGGATGGCGTAGCTTTGAGTTTTTGTAATGAAGTTTGATACTGTGACTGTATGGGAGTACACAGTGATGTAACCTAGTACAAAAACCTACAAATGCAAGAAAATAATTCCTGAACATCTAAATACTTTCCATACCGACTAAAAGAATATAACAGTGACAGTAGTGATCCTAGACATAATCAGATGGAAATGTTTTCTGTAATATAAAGAATTACAAGCAATAAAATTAATGGGATATGAATGTGTCAGGGTGTATACATGATGAAAAGATTAAGATTAACTGCTTAGCATTTTAGGAGTAATTTAGATAAAACACCTGCAAAAATCAGCAAGCAGTGCAAAACAGCTGGTGTTAAATGTAACAAATGACTGGATATTGTGATACATTGTGTAAAAATAATCTGCTATCTCAGGTGTATTGTTGCTTACTATTTTTGGCTTTTGATGACCACTTTTTTGAGGGGATAGCATTTTTGATCTAAAACGTTTCCTTTCACTATTAGCCACTGAAATATATTCAGATAACAGATGTAAAAATATATTCATTTATAAAGTTATATGTCATGCAGCCTATTGTCTTCACTGTAGAATGTAGCAATGATACTTATGAAGTACAAACTGATACACTTCACACAGATTTTTTATTAATGAATTTATTTATTTACTTTCTTATATAGCAAAGAGGTAGCACTTTGTAGATCCCATCTCTCCATACTGTTTCTGGTATACTTATCTCTAATTCTGTCACTGCCTAAGCTACACAGCTATTGTTATAGTCAAATGTCAACACAATTTTAATGTTTCTGCTATCCACATTTGATATTGCTTCGTGGAAGATGTCCTAGGCTTCCCTCAATCTTTGTGTGCTGAAACTTAGAAATAAGTTGCACGTCATCCTTAATTCTTTTCCATCTGCTTCTAAATACATTGTCTACTTCAGCACTGCTTTTATGTATCATGGTGTTATCAGTGCAGACCTTATTCAAACACATTATTTAGTTATTTAAATGACTCCATACAATTCTTGATTATTTTAAGTAAATATATGAGCTATCAGTTTTGCCTAGATTGTGGCAAAGCTTTATTATAGTTACCATCCTGGAACAATTGTGTAACTTTGGAAGCTGACAGAACATATCAGCAGTTTTAACCAGTTAGTCATGTGATGGGTGGTACTTCAGTCACTGTCATATAACGGATTTGTCTAAAACAAAATGGGGTTTGAATTTCACCACTGCCAGCCAGTCTACCACCTGGGTTGTAAGGGATAGAGGAACTGTCCTTAGATCTGTATCGCATACAGTTTAAATATGTCTGCTGGCCATCAGAGGGTTGGTCTGTCAAGTCAAACCACTGGTACCAAACAGGTTTAAAGTTAAAAAGAAAAATGCACACAAATCTGATTTAATAACCACGTCACCAAATGCAGCGTGGCCTAAAGAGCATAAAGGGAATGTGTATTGCTGCTGTCTGTATGGGTTTCCAGCATCAACATCCAGATTAGGACTACATATTGAATATTTACAGAGTCGAGTCTTTAGTCTAGTACTCCAGGACCCTTTCTCATCAATGTCTCTGAGAATCACATTGTCCTTCAGTTCCCCTTATCCATGGTAACTTCCTTTCAAGTAACTTATTTTCAAAAAAAACACACACAATTTTCAACACACACACACACACACACACACACACACACACACACACACACACACACAGAAATTATAAAAATATCCTACTTTAAGTATGTTTGAAGTGATCTGGTTAAGCAGAAGTAGATATGACAACTTTGATAGACTCCAGTATTAAATAATAATCCATTGTCAGATAATAAACACTGCTGCAGAAATAAATAACTAAATAACTAAATGCATAAATAAATAAATATTCAGCTACAAGATAATAAAAGTGAAAAAATAAAGTTTTACTAAAACAATAATGACAGTATTAATACAGATTAAATATGTAGAGATCAAGACAATGTGAAAAGAATATAAAAATAAATGAAATGAACTAATCAGTGTTTGTACAGTAAAAGGTGGACCATTTTTAATCAAACAAGGAATTGTTATCCTTTGACTCAGTAATGTTCCATCACACACATTGCCTGACTTATGCATTATTACAAACCACAACTTCTTTAACACTTGCAACAACTTGCTTGACTTAATCACATGCAAGAGTCAATGATTTGTAATGGTTAATTTTGTAATATTAAGATTATTGTATGAAACATTTTCTTATTTTTATTATTGGGATCTCTACTCACTATTGTGCCTTCCAGGGAAGATTTCCATGGCTTCTTATCTATTATTTGATAGCTCTTCCAAGTATCCCACTTAACTCCACATACCAAACTTTACAGATCTATCACTGCCTTTGGTGACATTCTCATGACTTTTATCGTGAAGATAAAGACATTTTCCTCCAAGGGATCCCCACACTGCTGACACAATGGAATTATGGCAGAGAAAGCGCATTTTCTTGCCAGCTCTGACCCAAAACATCTGCATGAGTTGAAGCTTTCACTTGCAGAATCCTGCATCAATGATTGCCTCAAGCCTCCGTTATGTTTTCAGAGCTACAAATGGCCCTGGTATCTGCGTGACATACATAAATGTATAGCATATGTTTTTGCTTTCTTTAAAACATGCCAGTATAAAGGAAAACTAAAGTTATTTACTTATAGCCACATAATCTTCATTAAGACTAGAATGTACCGTGGCACAGGTTTGTGCACTTGCAAATCATTCCATAATTGATTTACATATTAATATCTTATTTATTTATCTGCTTGTTTATACATTTCTATATTTCTGTTCTGTTCACAGGCTCATCTTGCCATGTGCAACTAGAGCCCTTTTCATATGAAATGCTTATTAGTTTGGTGATTTTTCTTGGAAAAAGCATAAAACACTTGTTTAATGTTTAATTACATGCACATTTGTATTGGACAGTGTTTTAAATATGTATTATACCATGACCCCCCCCAAAACGTGCACGCTGATTGGCCAGCGTGCCCATTGTAAATCGAGTTATACTAATGGAAAAAGGTCCGGCCGCCCGGACTTTTTTCCATTAGTATAACTCGTTTTTTAAAAACACTGTCTCGCTATGTTAAATGGGTTTAACATAGCGAGACAGCTTTAAAATAAGCAACGGAGATCTCCGTTGCTTATTTTAAAGCTGTCTCTATGTTAAACCCATTTAACATAGAGAGACAGTTTTAAAAACAACGGAGAAAGCAAGATCTCCGTTGCTTTTAGTGTTCGCTATGTTAAATGAGTTTAACATAGCGAGACAGTTTAAAATAAGCAACGGACATCTCCGCTGCTTATTTTAACTGTCTCGCTATGTTAAACTCATTTAACATAGCGAACACTAAAAAAAGCAACGGAGATCTTGCTTTCTGTTGCTTTTGCTCAACTCTGATGTACTGCGCGGCGCAGTACATCAGAACTGCCGCGGATGCCAGACATCTGCGGAAGGGCAGTAAACAGGCATTATACTATGCCATTATTTAAGAAAAGGAATAGTTTCTTTTCTTAAATAATGTCATGGTATAATAGCAATAACCCACTTCTGGGTGTGGGTAATGCTAAATTTACCCACGGTGGGCTTTGTTTGGTCCCTCGGGCTTCGGGACCAAACCACGCCAACCGTGGGTAAATTTAGCATTACCCACACCCAGGCGTGGGTTATTGCTATAATATTTCCTTTAACATTCATCATTGCTTTGACTATTTGACATTAGGCTTACATATTCTAAAATGAGCATACTGAGCAACATTTGTTGCAAAATTGAAATCTATATTTGCCTTATTTGGTCATATGATCTAGGCTTGTGTCTTTCACAAGTTAAATGCAGCATTAAGTGATGTGCTGCAATTTATTCCTTTTATTGTAATGTTCTTTATAATCCTTAGCAAAACTGATCCATTACACCCCAAACCACAAATAATGACCCTGGCCACAGACAGTTTGTGTTATCCTCCTGACCTTGGCAATGCCACATAATAGCATCCGATATACAAAATATACACTACAGGACAACAACTGTTCGTGCCCCCTAAATACAGAGAGTTCTCCTTGCAGAGAACATTGCCTTGTCATCAGTCACTGCCATCCTTTCTGAGCTGGCTGGGGTACCAGTGATCCAAAGTGGCAAGTGAAGGGGCTGGTGTACTACCTGATGGTTACCAGTACTCACTGACAATAAATGTGTATCCTCTCCCCTTTTTCTAATTTTCTTCAGTTTATATGTCACAGTAACATGCTACACTGTCCCCCCCCCCCCATTATCACAGCACTTACAGTGACAACCCCCCTCCACTGGAATCTTCTTGCATAACATCTATAACCCATTTCTAACCCGAGATGAAGAGACACCAGAGCTGATCAATCTTGCCTCACCCCCTGGGCTTCCCACCATCTGCTGGTCTCATCACTACACCATGATTGCTGGCACAACAGTCATAAACAAAACCTTATGTGTTTGCATGCTGTATTCTTTGCAGTTTGTACTGGAAAAGTGTGCTATTTGGGTGAAGCTCAGACAGGTATAGATATATATATATATATATATATATATATATATATATATATATATGACATTACAAAAACACAGGCTTGGGAAAGCACAGCTGTGGGTTTTTGCAACACAGTGTACTACTGTGAGGTACGGGGTATCTGGTATACACAGTGATAAAACTCATTACAAAAACCTGCAAGTACAAGAAAATAATGCTAATGCCCATCTATACATTTTTCCTCACAGACACCAATACTACCTTAAAAAGTGAGGATTCTAAATAAATTTAGATGGAAACTTTTTGTGTGTTACAAAGGATTATGAGCAGTATAATTAATAGGACATCAGCATGTCAACCCTGTATCTATGGCATAAAGCGTCAGACTGAGTAGCTCTTTAGAATTTAATTAAAACACCTGTAACAATCAGCAGACAGGGACAGACATCTGGTATTAAATATAACGGATGACTAGATACTCTGACATGTTGTATAAAACTACTCTGCAGCCCCATGTGCACTGTTTTGGCACTCACTGCCTTTAAAGGGGTTTAGGGTAGGATAGCATTTTTGATTTGCATGTTTTCAGTTTTCCTTTCACCGTCAGTCTGTTGAATCCTTCTATTTAGGCAGAATTTGTAAAAACTGTATGCAGCACTGCAGAGCACCACAAAGATCACGGAAGTGCAACAAGTATATTTTTTTCTTAGAACTTTGAAAACAAATGTGTACTAAAATATGGAATCAGTCTCTCTCTCTTTCTCTCTCTCTCACTCATCTTAATGTCCCTTCTTTTCCTGATTCAGTTAGTATGAAAGCTGCACAACTGTTATTATACTCTTTTGTCAATGCTTACACTTGCAGTGCTTTCACCGTACATACATACTGGACATAGCTTTATAGAAGCTATTCTAGACCACTCAGTCTTTCTGATTTGAAACTTAAAAGAAACTTACGTATCACCTTTGATTCTTTACCCTCTGTACATAAAAGTTTTGTCAACTTTGACATTCCTTTAATATGTATTGAGGCTATCTCTAGGCCTTCTCTAACACTTTAATCATTTAAATGACTCCAAATCATTGTTAATTACTTTTTATTGAGAAGTGTGACAATGTTTTACTATAGCAACTACTTGAGAACAATATGAATAACTTTGGAAGTTCACAGGAAGTTCACACCAGCAGTTACATCTAATTAGACGCAGCTTCTTTTCCTCCTGCTGCATGCTAGCCATCAAGCACTGCCATAGATCGATCCTCATTCACTCCATGAGTAAGAGGCAATCATTGATCGGCCATGCTACAATGGGGTTTTCTTGATTTGACTCTAACCCACCCTGGGAGAATACATGGTTCCACAGATACACATACACACACACACACACACACACACACACACACACACACACACACACACACACACACACACACATGCATGCATACATACACACTTGTTTATTGACTTATTTATTGGCATTTGCTTAAGAGTCCATTTTCAGTGGAGGCCCGATGAGAAAAGCTCCACAAAACATGAAAATACAAGAGAATATAACAATATGAAAAGTTACAAAGTATATGCACATAAGCAAATAATTGACAATTAGTTAAAGTAAAGGTAAGTCAGAAATTGTCAATTAGGTAAAACTGAATACAAACTTAAAAACACAGAATAAGATAAGAAAAATGAATACAAATCGTTAACATTATATAAATCTTCTACCATATGTATATCTAGGTTATCTCCAGACATTTAGTAGATAGTGGCTACTGAAATATGAATATCATCATGGGATAAAGGTAGTCAGGTATGAAAGGGACGAAGACTGGTACAAATGCAGTTCCATATAGAAGAGAGGTATTGGTCCTACTCTCTCTCACACACACACACACACACACACACACACACACACACACACACACACACACACACACACACACTCTGACAGCTAACCATCACTGACTTGGGATCACAACTCTCATGTTCCCTGGATTTATGGCCATTGCAAATGCACAATCCTCTGCTTACACAGAAAAAAAAAATCAGCCAAATATCAGTATCACCTTCCTCCCAGGATGGATAAGCCAATGTAACTTGCGTATGCTTATCTTCAACTGCCTGGATCTTTCAGTATCTGAGCTGCTATTCGATTTCAGGGCATCTCGGTCATAGTCAAGGTGTTATCTCTGACTATTGCAGAGTTATTACCATATAGTATTTAAAAGAAAAACTTTTTGGGTCACTTTGGGCCTCATTGTTACCAGCCCAGCCTCCAGTGCCCCACATCCATTCTGGAACTACCAATTTATCTCTAGCCTCCCAGACTAACTCTGGTTTGTGAGGATGGTCATGGATCCTTAAGGTATCCTGGGGCTCAGGTCATCTGTGCCTGTAGGTGGAGGTTTTTTTTGGTTATGCCCTACCCACTCCCTTTCTCCACTCCCCACACTCGATTACATCCAATGGCAACTCCTCCTCTTTGGACCACACATCCCCTTAGGACAAACATGTCCTTCCCTCCCCTGCTCCTCTGTCAGTCACCTGAACTGCTAACTGAACCTGGCTCAGCTGAACCATAGTTAGGGTTTATCTTCCTATGACACTAATGTGGCTCATTACTATATAGTATGCAATTGTTATTATTAAATTATTTTTATTATTATTAAGCAAAGTGAAGAGTATTATTTTACTATATTTACCTCCAATAAATAGCATAATTTAAGTGTACATTATATGTCACAAGCACATAGGCAAACTAAATTTTTCATTATTTCCATTTTAAGGGGTATTTCCCCTGGTGAGTTCTAAAAGAGAGGGAGTTCAGCAAAGTGTCAGCCCTCTTTACAAATGGAATTTGTCGAAAGTCCTGTCTGCCATTGCTGAATGGAGGTATGTGTCCCTAAACACAAGCCCTTCAGTTTAAGTTACACAACTGACGTGTTGATCCTATTCTCAAAACATTTTAAATGGGGGAGATAAATACAATGAAATTATCCTGAAATTCCTTACATATTTTTATCAACACAGTCATAGTACTAGCTCATAAGTCTGAAAATCAAGCTTATAATCTATGAACCTTTGGTAAACTTCACTGATATAACTCATTATTGGTATTTTGTATCACCCAAAAATTAATCTGCTTATTTCTTAAAAAGTTGACAGCAGCATGCATTCTTTAATTCTGGGTGGTAGATTTTTCCATAATCCAGGAAGATACAACACATATCAATCCCTGTTTTTCCTACTGTTGATTTTTGTAGCAAGTTGCCAATTCTGGTGTTTGACATGCTTGCTCTGTATTACTTTCATGAAGTCCACTCATTTACTAATATCTGACTCAGAAGCTGTTCACAGAAATCATGATGCTGTCACACCACTAAATAGAAGAGAGCTGTCACTGTTATTATCACTAATGCTTACTGCAGGTATCCCTCTCTCTGTAGATGGAAGCACTGTTGGCCTGCTGTACAGCTTCTTAGCTGTATGTTAACATTTTTCTGGTTTATGTAATTTGCTGTTCATTAGATCCCATCTATAATCTGTTTTTTTTTTTCATTCTTTATGTCCTTTCTTTATCCATATATGCCACAGTAATGTTTCCCTCTGACCTTAAGACAGAATAACACATGACCACCCTGTTGTCTTGGTCCTGGTCCCTCCAGGTTAGCAGTCAGCAGCTCTTGCCTCTTTGAAGGACAGATGCACTAAAATGTCCATTTTTTTTTCCAAATACAAAGTGTCATCTCTCAAAAGATTCAACAACTAGAGGGCTCACACACAGAGGAGGAACAAATAATTTACGTATTACTCTTTCCCAGGAGCAGATGATGACTCCAAAACAAGGTGAGGTAGCATGTAATAACTAAATGAGTAGGACTAACTGAAACAGAGTAAGACTTCATCACACAGGGTCAACCACCTTCAGTATGGCCACTGTTTTGTATTAAATGGCAAAAAAATTACTCACTGCAATCTGTAGTAGTCTAAGAAATCCATGATCACACAAGATGCATGATTTGCTGTACTCTACAGATGTCTTTAAAGTCACAGAGAATTAGAAAATTCTCATAAAGCAAACGGATTCATTATCACAGTTTTGAAAATCAGAATCTTGAGACCATAAATGTGGAAAGAACAAAACATTAAAGATGGCAGTGCGTAAACAGCACAACTATTGAATAACCCTGCTAAGTGTTAACCTAGACCTAGAAACAAGTGTTAACATTGGTCCTGCAGGGGTAGGAACCTAGGAATAGGTACTAACATGGGTCCTGTAGTGGTATGAACTCATGGTACTAACATGGGTCCTGCCGCAGTGCAAAGATAAGAACAAGTGCTAACATGGGTCCTGTTGGGGTGTAGACCCAAGAATTAGTGCTTACATGGTACCTATAGTGCTGTAGGGGGGCAAGTTCAGGAGCTCGATATTGTGGTCTTCAGTGGTTTGGTCTTTTAATGTTATAGTCTCCGGATTATGATCTTCAAGACTATGGTAGTAAACCATGCAAATAAAGAAGCCAACTTACAAATATGTTGGCTGTATAGCTGTGAGAGACTTACTTACTAGTATAGTGGTAACAATGGCCATCTTCACAGGTGAAACTTTAAATTTTAATTTCCTTTCCAGTGATATCACAAAATTACCAGTTACTAATAATGTAATATCTGCACCATGTATATCCCCAAAGTGCCTTGTTGCACTAAAGTGGGCATCTGTATTTTATTTTATTTATTTACTTATTTTGCAGTTTGAAATCTTTGCATTTTAGTAGTGTATGTAAGACTATATGTGGTGAATTATAATAGGTGTAAAACAGGTGGTTGCTCCTGGGCCACAGCTTCAGGTGGGGAGGGGGGCTATGTCCAGCTAACAGAACAATTTAATTTTAAGTCATACATGATTCTAGTGTGACCCATGAAATAAAAAAAAGAAGAAATCTGCCTCTTTTCCATGGATTGATGTGCAACTATTATAGAAAGCAGCAGTCATTTCAAAGAGTAGCAGAAATCGCATATTCTACAATACAGGGATAGAAATTACAACCCCAGCACAGGAACATGGAAATGAAACTCTGCTTTAAATGACCATAGAAATGAGCCTCTGTTTTGAATGACACTACATAGAAAGTGACAGTAGAGGAGCACAGGAAAACTGTGGTCACTAATGAGCACTGCTGTAGGTCAGACCTTGGCTGGATGAAAGGAGATCTCCTTCAAGTGTGAGAATGTGTGTGTGTGTGTGTGTTTGTGTGTGTGTGTGTGTGTGTGTGTGTGTGTGTGTGTGTGTGTGTGTGTGTGTGTGTGTGTGTGTGTGTGAGATTTTGCATCATATTTATGCCAGGTCCAGGGACACTGTCTTTTTAAGTGATGTATTCAATGTCACGTAGTAGGCAAATGGAGTTAAGTGACTTGCTCAGAATCACTCAGTAGATAAATGGAGGAATTAAAAATCAAACCCTGCATCCTTCACTACAGGAAGCAGCTTATTAAGAACATAGTGCCTTAATCACTGAAACTAATTGTAGGACATTCACACACTTTTTGATTTTCTGATAAATCACCAAAGTTTAAAGTTGCTGAGGTTTATTGTCAGCCAATTATGCCAGTCAAGATAATTTCCTAGTTTATGTGGTTCACAAAATGCATGTTGATGCAACATCTTTTGCTCTGTTAACTTTTAAAGTGAATTACAGTTTCTGCCCGTTATCTGTTTCCAATGGTTCAGAATATCCCTGATGTTGCTTAATATTTATACCCTGTCCCTCATTAACTTATTTTTTTGCTGGTAAATCATCAACAGCCAGTCAGTAATGCCACACATTAAAATGTCATACTTTTTATTGTTCAGAAATACATGCCAGTGCAGGACTTATTGTTCTATTAATGCTTTATGTAATTTGGAATTGTCTGGCACTTAAGGCTGTGTGATGCACCTTTCCTAAATATCCAAAGAAGCTTTGCACCTCCTAGAAGGGAGAGACTGAAAACAAATGTTGCACTTTGGCTATCCAAAAGAGTACAATGCTAACGCAGAGTAGAGAAAAAAAGTAGTAAGAATGGCAAAGATATAAAACACCATAATATCTTAAAAACCTCGGAATGTTTTGCAACAGTAGAAAAAAAACAAATAAATGATGACAAAAATAAACTATAATAACATTTAGAACAATGGTAAACACAAACCTAAAAAGTTCTAGTCAGCCATTAAAGAAATCTTACAACCCAGCTAAACATTCAACCCTAATCCCTGCCCCAATAACTCACCTCTCAAAATTACAATACAGTTCAATTCTTATTTCATAGATAGTATAGCATCCCAAACCAAGGATTCCACAACATCTAATCCAAGCCCTACACAACAGCCACATACTACCACATCCACTTTCACATTCAAACCTGCACCCACATCCTATATAAAACTCTCTTAAACCTTAAATTCAGTTCATGTTCTACTTCAGTTGATGACCTTCCGAGTGAATTCCTTAAAACATCAGCAAATAGCATTTCCTATCCTGTCTCAGTCCTTATAAATAGGTCATTCCATGATTTCCACATTCCCTCTCTCTCTCAAACACACACACACACACACACACACACACACACACACACACACACACACACACACACACACACACACACACACACACACACACTATCCCTCTACACAAAGGAAGGAATTCAACTGGCATTACTGCCTTTAGACCTATAGCAATGTTATCCCCCTCCAAATTGCTTGAAAATTGTATTTAAAAACAATTGCTCAACTATCTCCTGCAGGAAGAACTTTCATCCCCCACACAAAACTGCTTCCACTCTCCCATAGTACTAACACTGCACTTCTAACCTTTGCAGATAATGTCAGCAAATATAGAGATAATAGTAAACTACTGTACTCTCCTCCTTATTTATAGGCTTGTCTAAAGCCTTCAACAATGTTTGTCACAGGAAATTTCTACTTCAAATATTCTTACTAGATCTATCTTAGCCCACACTTCTTTAGTTCAAAGGCTATCTGCCCAATAAGCATCAGTAAGTAAAATGCCACTCCACTGTCTCTCTATACCTTCTGGTCACCAACGGTATACCACAAGACTGTATCCTTGTTCACCTCCTGTTTAACATTTTCACCAACACCATCCATACATCCACACACTGAGCCTCCCTAATATAATATGCAGATGATTTCACCCCAACATACACATCTGAGAACAAGGCACATCTCAAAAATAAATAAATAAATAAATAAATACCCAGGAAGCTTTAACAGCCATTGAAACTTGGCTTTGTAACTCACAACTCCTGCTCAGCCCCCTGAAAAAAAATACTTTTTGTCTTCCCCAAATCTCTCTCTCAAGAAAAAACAAAATTTAAATTCCTCTCTCTTAATAATACAACCATTGAAGTAAATTTTCTTAGCAAATTATTAGGGATGATAGTGAATGATAATCTTAAATTCGACCTGCGTATACATAGTTGCATAAAAAACCCACCAGAAACTAAGGATGCTTTAGAGAGCCAAAAATGTTCTCACCAACGCAACTAAAACTGCACTAGCCATTAGTTACATTCTCCTTTCCCTATGTTTTGGCATCCTTGCTAACCTCCAGGCATCACAAAAATCACAACTTGAACAATGCAATACTAAAGTGGATAGCTTTGAGGCAAATAACTCTTTCAGAACTCACCACTGTATAGCACTAACAAGCCTAAATTGGTTAAAACTACTCCATCACTTAACAAATACAAAGCTGCTTACCTCCTATAAAATTATCCAGCATCCATCTGCTTGTCCAGCACTAAATGCACAAGTATGCTTCTACTCGTAATGCAGTGATTAAAAACTCCTCTCTGTCCATAAAAATATCAATCTGCTAGACATGGTCTCTTCTCATACCATGTAGCTAAGGCCTGGAACCCCTTATCTGTTCTATCAGTTCAATACCTTCCCTCAATTCCTTTAAAATCAATCTAAAAGACTTCATAACCCACATTTGGCTCTGCTCTGCTCAACCACAGGATAAACTGCAACCTTAAATCTGAACAAGTACCTATTCATACCTTAAACATCTTTACTCCCCCTGCTCAGCTCACTTCTTTACTTCAATCAATTTTTCTCCCCTCTCTTTCTCCTGTTTCCTGTACTCTCTTTCCAAATATGCCATAACCCTGTTTTTCTCTCACTTTATATTGCATCTCCTTTTTGTATAATACTAACTTACATTTAATGTTTCTATAAACTGGCTAAAATTTCTCTAAATAATAAATCATTGTCATAGAAGTTGCATCTATTCTTACCAGTGTTTCACATTGTCTAATTTGGTATAATTATTTAAACTGTAGCTGTTTCTGTAATATTTTTGAAGATTGTTAAATTATTGTTCTTAAAATGTTTTTGTAATACTTTGGTGCTTTTCTCTTTGGGTCCTCCATTGAAAATGGGCACCTACCCAGTTGGACTTTCCCAGTAATCAAATGTTGATTAATAAATCAATAAATACTAATACACTGTTTCATGTAGTCAAAAGTACAGGTTTGAACACTTTCATCTGCATTTGCTATTGTATAACTTAGAGCAAGCTGTAATTGATGGTCACATATGTGTGCATCTATAAAAACACTTTGTTCCTGTATCCCACTGTTATACTTGTAACTTATAAATCACTATTACTGGATTTATGCTACTGTGCCTTGTGTCAGGGGACCAAGGCTCATCTCCTTCCCCTTTCTTTTCACTTGAGTTCAGCAGTTGGAGCAGAAGATTAAGGCTATGAACTGTAGCCCCAGTGGGACAGGGTTTTATTCTCTTAGACCTCATTTGTCTACTGTGTGACCTTGAGCAAGTCACTTAACCAGAAAGTGCCTGGGGCAACTGATAATTTAGGTTAAATTCCTCAGTGGTCTCCTGCACTGCAAGCCTAGTAATAGTCTATGAACAAGAGAAGCTATGGGGTAAAGAAAGGAAACTGTAGTAAACAGGAGCAGCATTATACGAGCCATGTTCTTTGGGTATGAGCCTTGGTTTTCTTGCTTTGTTTAATGTTGACAGTGTTTATCATTTACCTGTAAATAAATCAGACAGTATAAAGTCTGTGAGTTTAATGTTATTTTAACAATGAATGCATGTTTAATTTAGCTTGCTTTTTGCAAGTACAATGTTAAATGTACTATATTTGGTCTACAACAATCTATCTAGCACTTAGTGTAGATGAATAAAGCTATGAGCTGTTAAAGATCTGCTTCCCATAGTAGAGTTGGATTCCCTCAGTTGTTGTGTAATCCTCACCAAGGTACTTCATCAGACAGTAATCCTGGAATACTCCTGAAATGAAACACTTGTGCTCAGTGAGATATCCAATGCTATTTGCAAAGTATTACAAATTTGCCTTTTGAGTTCCTGCCTCCTCGACATAGCTGCTAATTAGTACTTCCCTATATAGGTTCATAGGTTCATAGGTTCATACAAGGCTATCTGCCCTAGGGCATTTATAAGCCTAGCCAGAGTGTGTTTGGCTTTCGCCACCCATTTTAAATGAATTTTGCTATGCCCTTTTTCGAGGTTAGTATACTGTGCCTCTGTCTAACAGTGACACAGAAGTGATACCCGGGGTAAACCTACGATCTCCCATCCACTCATCAAGACTCCTCTTGAAGAGAATCAATGAGGGACTCTGCCTAACCTGGACTGGGATTTTATTCCATAGTGAAGGGAGCCTCTGGGTTATGAATCTGTCCCTCCAGCATGTCCTATTTATTTCAGTGCTGAGGTTAAAGTCTCGAGCGTAGCTCGATGGGATTTGGATTTTTGAGGTGCAGCATGTCCCTTAATTGCGGGTTGGACATGGCCTTATACGTCAGGCACAGGTCACCTCTGAGCAGGTGGTATGCCACTGAGTAGAGCTGGAGTTTCTTTAACCGGGCAGCATATGGCATCTGTTTGAGCCCTTTGATCCTCTTGGTGAGGTACTTTTGGGGTCTTTCCAGTTGCTGCAGGTGCTTGGTAAGGTACATCCCAAAAGGGGCATTGTACTCGATTATGGGCCTGATGAGGGATGAGTAAAGAGGCACGATGACCTCCCCTAATCTAGATGTGAATCCCTTAATGATTAGGTGGGCTATATAAAATGTTTTTTTAACCACTTTGGTCATGTGGTTGTCAAATGAGAGATTGCTATCAACTTGGGTCCCCAGGTCCCTAATTACTTCTTCTGTACTTAATGGATTACGACCTATGTGATAATTTGTGGGCACTTTGTTTTTGCCAAAGGGAATGGCTATACACTTTTTGGCATTTAGCTTGAGGCCATGGCTCTGGCACCAGTTGTCTGTTTCTATGAGGCCCTTTTGGAAGATGCTTGTGTCGGCTGGAGAGTCGATTATGGCACCCAGTTTGCAGTCATCTGCGAACTTGGTCAGCCACAGTCCTTCCGTGTTGGCCTGTACCTCCGAGAAATATATACCAAACAAGAGAGGTCCCAGGACTGAGCCTTGTGGGATGCCACTTGTAACTGGTTTGGAGTCTGACATGGCTCCAGCAATTCTAACCATGTGGGTTCTGTACTTGAGCCACTTTGCAACCCATCTAGTGACATAGGGGTTTATATTTAAGCTGGTGAGCTTATCTATAATGCCCGAGTGGGGTATTGTATCGAAGGCTTTTGCGAGGTCCAGATAGGCTGTGTGGACCACCTTCCCTTCGTCAATGGCCTTAGTGACTGTTTCAAAGAAGTCAACCAGGTTTAAGAGGCAGGATCTGCCCTTAACAAAGCCGAACTGGGAAGGATCCAGTGTCTGTAGTTCCCCAATATCTTTATTTATGAGGTCCATGATGATCCTTTCCATAGCTTTGCAGACCAAGCTAGTCAGGCTTATGGGGCGATAGTTTCCAGTGTCCATTGAGGCACCACCTTTGTGGAGAGGGACCACTGTTGCTGTACGCCACTCTTTGGGTACATATCCTGTAGTAAGGCTGAGATTGAACAGTAGTTTTATGTTTGGGTTTAGCTCTTCTTGGAGTTCATGTAGGACGCAGCCTGGGACACCGTCTGGTCCCATTGATGCTGTGTTTTTTGCTTTGGAGAGGGCGGCTCCCACCTGAGCATCTGAGATGTCAGGGGGGCAGCACTCTGCTGGGATAGATATTTGCCCTTTTGGTGGGGAGGGGGGGGAGAAGTTTGCGCTGAGCCTGTCAGCTAGGATGTTGGCAATTTCTGTGGGATCAGTGTATTGTTTGTCATTTTGGACTAATTCTGAGCATATCTGGGAATTCACACCCAGGTTCCTAACATAACTAAAGGAAGCCTTGTGATTATCCTTAGTGTCCTGTGCAATTTTTCTCTCGAAGCTGGCCTTTGACGATTTTATGAGTGCCCTTAGTTTTTTGATAATACTGATCAGAGATGCCGTCCCTTTTTGGGATTTTGCTCTATCATGTAGTAGCTTCCTCCTGCCATAAACAAACTATACAATAGAAGGAGGAAGCTACTACAGGTTTTGAGGAGTGTGAAATTTGCTTTAGAGAAGTTATTCACTGTGGTTTTCTGGGCAGGGGGTGGGGTCGGGATGTGAATATCCAGTGAGATCAGTTTATGGTCTGATCTTACCAGTGAGGGATACACTTCTGGTCTGGAGCATAGAGTATAACCCGGTAGTGCTGGGGTGCTCTCGGGAGTCCTGAACCAGGTTTCTGTTACTGCACAGATATCGATGTTCTCCATGCTACGGAGAGTTTCGAGTGCGTGCATCTTGAGGTTTAGACTTCTGGCGTTGAGTAGCATTACTTGATGTCTGATTATGAATCACAGCACACCTCATGTTGTTTAATGGGTTGGTGAAAGCATTTTAAATGAATGTGAGTTTCAAAGGAAGAAAAAGTGACTGTTTTTCATGCTGTCTGATTTCAACGTAACAGTGTTTTGTTTTGTTTAGAAAATGGCTATCAGTGCTTTTACTGTAAAATCTGACATAAAAGTTTTAAATGATATCCAAGTCTTTGTGATAATTGTAAAGAAAACAGTATGCACACTGACAGGTATGAACAGTGTTTTATGGCAATTATGGAGAACAGTCAAGTAATGGGAATTGGCACGGCTGGCAGTCGGCCTGATTCATTACCCTGCGTAGGGTTCTATTTGACCATGATCTGGTTCTGTTGACTATGAAGGCATATGCTGCAACAATACAGCATTATAAGCCATTCAGGTAGGTCAGACCTGTACTGACTGATATCAGTCTGGGTAGGTATTCTTAATGTCAGAGAAGACATAGGGAAGTCAAAATGTGATTTAGATGTCTTGTAGGCATGTTGCCCCCCCCCCCAAAAAAAAAACAGAATGTTGTATGCAGTAATATTTCTTTTGTTGTATGACTTGTGGGTTGTTAATCAAAGGCTGCTGTAGCCAATTTATCATCTTTACTTGTTTTTCGTCCATTGCACTAAAGAATTAATTAATTCATTAATAGTCCTGGATTATGTAATATAGTCTAAACTTGCTCCATTTTAATAATACATTTTTGTACCTTCTTTACAGCCTTCAGGAACTGTGAAGGGGTTAACATTTGTCATACAATCTGCATTATTCAGAGCAATGGTCAGAACAGTCAGATCTTCAGCAACCACTTTGCAGTCATTGGTGGATTACTGTGATGCATTACTATTTCTTAAAGGATTTCTGCATTTATTTAAAAACTGTTACTCTGTCTGGCATAGTGTAGAAGCTAAAATTCCAACTTATTAATTAACTGCTTCCTGTTTAAGGTGCAGGGTTTGAATTTTTCTACCTTTATTTACCTACTGTGTGATCTTGAGCAAGTCACTTAACTAGACAGTTGTTTTTTGTGGTAATTGAGAATTTGGGTGAGGCTCCTTAATGGTCTCCTGGAATTATTTACATGAGTTTTACTTCCATACAGATTATGCATATTGACTTAGCATATATTATAAAGTAGTTAATATTTCTCACGCCCTCATCAGATATCTGCTATTTAAGTTGTGCTGCACATGACTCTACAATTTCATGTAACTCATTCTAAGTTACTGAAAGTGTATATAATTTATTTTTTCAAATTAATAAGGGGTGTATACTGTACTGTCAATGAAGTGGCAAAAACTGCTGTTGAGGTTGGGTGTCTATCTGTGGATAAAAGCACCTTGTCTTATCATCTGTTACTTTTAAACATTTTTTAATATAGCTTTGCAGGACTACTGTGCATATGCGTGTAAATTAAGCTAAAACACTTCACTATGGCTACTCTGTGTTTGAAACAAATATGAAATATATAACTTTGGTCATTATTATTGTTGTTAATTTTTTGACAGAATAATTTGAGAAAGATGCATTCACCAATGTGGCTGTAATGGCTGGGTATCAGTAGGAGTGGTAAGTACTAGGTAGCCTATCTACCACAAGAAGAGTGGTTTCTAGCTCCCTTTTAATTTTCTGCTTTAAAAGCCCATGTTTGCACGGGTTTGCACACCGTGCAGTGCCATTCAGCTAAGGTAAACTATTACCGGTGCCAGAAAGTTTGCTCTTTAATTTTTCCCTTGATCTTAGCTAGTTTTCTTCTCTCTTGCATTTAACTAGCTTAGTTGCCTAGAACTTCATCTGGTTTCTTGTAGCAATTATTGTAGCACACATAAGTGCTAACAGCACTAAATGTCCTATAAGGAAACAGCTCCAGTACTTATTAATAATGACCATCCCTCCTGCCATGTCTAAAGATCAGCTCCCTGTGCTTTCTCCTATTAACCTGGTGAACTTGGGCATTCTGAGGCAGTGTAGCAACTGCCTCATGTACACAGACAACCCTCTCCTCTTACCTCCCAACACTCAGACTTGTGAGAGATGCACTTATATATCCAAACTGGGAGACATGCACTCTCCAGCCAAGACTGGAATAGCTGGTCAAGAGGAGAAGGTCAACACCTGCACCACACCACATGGAACACATAGCCCTCCAGAACACCCACCATCACTGCTTTCACATAAAAACACAAACCACACACCCACCTTCATGGAGGCTCTCAATAGAAACCCAAACATCAGAGACATTTAAATCAGAAACACACTCGACCACCACAACACAGCACAAATCACAAGACAGATAGCTCACCTACACAGTGTGCCCCTCAACCTAAGCCCCTAAGGCAAAACAGCTTGCCCAGTACACTAATCATAGGTGTCTCAATAGTGAGGCACACTGATGTCCCACTCACTAGGTTGAATAAGGAGAAGGTAACATTCAGCTGTCTGTCGGGCACCAGGATCCGACACATAACACACGCACTCAGGTCAATCCACAACAAGTTCAAGTATGACTCTGTCATTGTCCATGTGGGTGTGAATGACCTGAGACGTACCTCCCTGGACTACATGAAAAGAGACAGCTATAAATAAATGCAATCAGAGGGTCATGCAGCTCAACACTAGAAGTCTAAATCTCAAGATGCACTCGCTCGAAGCACTCCTCAAAATGGAGAACATTGACATTTGTGCTGTGACGGAGACCTGGTTTAAAGCAGCAGAAAGCACCCCTGTGCTACCAGGCTATAACTCATTCCACACCATCCAGCCCCAGAAGCCTGCTATAGGTCCCCAACCATGTCCCAAGACTCTCATTCCATGTTCCTAAGCACCCTGGAAACTATTAGGGCCCAACCCAACAGTCTCATACTGGGTGACTTCAACTACCCCCTCCATCAACTGGGAAAACTACTCATGCACCAATACACTTGCCCAATGCTTCCTGGAATTCATTAATTCCAATGCGCTGGACCAGCTCATTCTTACCCCAACTAGAGGAAGCAACATCCTTGACCTGGTTATTACTAACATGAGCAACTCTTGCTCAACACCAATAGTCAATTCCTACTTGTTAGATCTGATCACAGACTAATTACCATAGAAATTCACATCTCACCCACACCACCAGCAAAAGTAACCACCATGAAAAACCTCTCCAAAGCTGACTTTAGGCTCCTAAAACAGAGGTGGATAGCTTCACGGTATCTATGCAAATGGAAAATAGGTGCATGACCACTGAATCATACACCAATGCACTGTACAAACACGCACATAAATGTGTGGAACTAGCCATACCCACAGAACCAAGATGCTCTCCTCAAAAAAAAGGAAGCCAATCTAGTGGTCCCTTGCCATTAACAAACTCTACAACAGAAGGAAGAAACTGTTGCTGAAAAAGGTGAAGTCCCAAGACTGGAAAAACTCCCCTATTAGCCTCAACAAAAAGTTGAGATCCCTCATCAAAACTCTAAAGCTAGCTATGAAGGCAGAATTGTGGCAGACACTAAAATCAACCACAAAGCCTTCTACAGTTATATCAAGAATCTCCACGGCAATACCCATATTTTCTCTGAGTTACTGCACAATGGTACCTCCTATACTGAGCTAACAGATATTGCCAGCATACTGGCAGACAGATTCAGTGCCAACTTTACCCCTCTCTCCCTCCTAAAGCACCAATCACAATACCGGAAGAATGCCAGACACCCAACATTACTGCAGCACAGGTTACAGCTGCATTGTCCATGGCCAAGAATACAGCTTCTATGAGACCTGACAATATCCCTGGCTGTGTTCTACATGAACTACAAAGTGAACTGGCACCACACATGTGTGTCCTGTTCAATCACAGCCTCAACTAAGGCTTTGTCCATAGAGAATGGCACACTGCTACAGTCATCCCTCTTCATAAAGGGGGAGTGACTACAGACCCTGGGAATTATCACTCCATTTGCCTGTTGAGTCTAATATGTAAGGCTATGGAGCGCATCATCATGGACCTAATTAACAAGGATATAGGGAATCTCCAAACTCTAGATCCCACACAATTTGGTTTTGTGAAGGGTAGATCATGCCTGCTCAACCTGGTTGACTTCTTTGAGTCAGTCACCAGAGCTGTGAATGAGGGCAAGGCAGTTCATACAGCCTACCTGATCTGGCCAAGACCTTTAATACCATTCCCCACTCAGGAATTATTGATAGACTCACCAAACTAGGCATCAACCCCTATATCACTAGGTGGGTTGCAAACTGGCTCACTGATAGAACCCACAGTGTGAAAGTAGCAGAATCCAAGTCAGGCTGCCGACCAGTCACGAGTGGAGTCCCACAGGGATCGGTCCTGTGTCATCTCCTGTTTTGGCATCTACTTGTCAGAAGTCCAGGCCAACATGGAAGGACTCTGGCTGACCAGGTTCACCAACGATTGCAAGCTGGGAGCCATTATTAACCCCCCAAGTGATGTAGACGTCCTACAGAAAGGCCTCACTGAGACCAACAACTGGTGTCAATACCATGGCCTTAAGCGGGTCAACATTATATGACCGAAAGTGCATATGTGCGACTATATAAAAGTCAACACATAATGCACGAAACCTTAAAATAGTGAATGGCCACGTAAGCAAATTTTTCCCTAGTGAAAAAAACTTACGTGGCCATTCGCTAAAAAATAATAATTTAACATCATAAACAGGTAGGGGCTTCACCCCCCACACCCCCTAACTAAATATACCAACTCCGAGATCGCACTATCAGGAAGGAAAGGGCAACTCCATGAAGTTGGCCAACTATCTCCTTGCCCTAAGACATATTCATTGAATCACTTAAATGCGAGTTGATGAATATGTGTCGCTGTTTCCGTATTCGCTTAGAAGCATTTTCATGCTTCTAATATAGACCCCCTTAAGCTTAATGCTAAAAGATGCGTCATCATTCCCTCTGGGAAAAACTCAGTTCTCACTAATTACCACATTGATGGTAGCCTACTGAACACTGGCGGCATCATAAGAGATCTGGGGACACAGGTTGACAGCAACCTCTCCTTTGACCACCACATTGCCACTGTGGTCAGAAAGTCCTTCTATGTGGCACATTTCATTACCAAGGGTTTTGCAACCAGGAAGAAAGAGGTCATCATCTCTCTCTTCTCTTCCCTCATTAGACCAATCATCAAGTATAATGCCCCATTTGGCATGTACCTCACCAAACACCTGCAACAGCTGGAAAAGCCACAAACGTACCTCATGAAAATGATCCTAGGCTTCAAGCACATGCCCTACATGGACAGACTCAAAAATCTCCAGCTTTTCTCTGTCTCATATCGTCTATTAAGAAGCAATCTCTGCTTGACTTACAAAGCCATGTCTGACCCAGCCCTGTTAGAAATGTTACACCTAAAGAAATCCCAATCCCTCCACACCACATGCTCCAGGGACCTCAACCTCATTACCACAATCAACAGAACATGTTGGAGGGACAGGTTCATAACCCAGAGACTGCCCATATTTTGGAACAGACTTCAGATGCATGTCAAGCAGAGCACTTCACAGGCCCTTTTTAAGAGAAATCTTGATGAGTGGATGGGAAATGGAATGTTCACCCCGGGGATCACTCCAGTGGCTCTACTCGATAGATGCACTGGGAACTAACAGTGGCATAATGCCAGGGTACATCTATGGGCAAGGCTTGTAAAGGCTACAGGGTCATTGGCCTAGTACACACCTATGAACCTATGTCTGTGGAGAAAAATGATTAACCCTGTTGAGCTGATAAAGTTAAAAGTCTATAGTCTATCTTTGCAAGACAAGTATGTATTTGTTTAAAGCAAACTGGATTAATTTTACTGTGGACATTTTTATCACAATCAGTCATTTTATATGTAAACAGACAACAATGTGGCAGGAATTGAGATGTACAGATATTATTGGATTTTAATGGCAACAGTTTTGACAGGTCTTTTATGGCTGAAATGTTCTGAATGGGTGCTTTTGTAATATTTGGTTAATGAGTTTTCTTCCAATGCTTATAGGAAAAATGTTCAAAACTACAAATTTAAAACATTCTAACAAATGTTGCTGTATTGAGCAATTAATATAATTTATAATAATCAGAAAAATGAATCTAAAGGAGCACATGTATGCATGTATGTATTGCCTAAATTGTGAACCAGGAGCATGGTTGGAAACAGTCAGCGCCAAGGTATACTTAATTTGTCACTGATGATATTGATATATTTTGTAGAATATTTTGTTGTAATCTATATAGTTCCTCCACCCATCTTAACTAATTGATTGTTGTGTGTTATAACTTTATAACTGAGACGAATTTTGATATGAAGTTTTCAGGCTAGTTACTTAAGGGACCACTCTTTCATATTGTTACATGCTACTGCATGGTCTAGTGTATAAACAGATGCTATCATTATGTAACACCTCATCTGGATGCTGGCAGGTGAAGTAGCACAGAGGAGATTACATACATATCATCACAAACAAGTATACTGTTTCTCAAGTAACACAGACTTAAAAATATTCACAAGAGTAAAGATTCTGGTTGCAACTCTGAGACTTGAAAGCACATGCTTACATGCAGTAGGTTTACTATTAGATTTGCGAACTGCAGTCAATAGTGAGTGACAATGTCGACTTGCAGTTTTCCAAGAGGCAGTTTTGTGAACCTAAATACATTGACTATATTACATCAAATGGGTAGTATAGTTCAAGTATTTGAGTTTGAAATTTTGAGTGGAGATCGCAATTCATAGGTTCATAGGTTCATACTAGGCTATCTGCCCTGGGACAATTATAAGCCTAGCCCGATTCTGTATGGCTTACGCCACCCCTTGATTTGAGTATACTGTGCCCTTTTTAAGGTTTAGTTTACTGTGCCTCTGTCTAATAGTGACACGGGAGTAATCCCTGGGACAAACCTACGATCCCCCATCCACTTATCGAGATTCTTCTTGAAGAGATTTATTGAGGTGCTCTGCCTCACATGAACTGGAATTCAATTCCAGAGCGAAGGGAGCCTCTGGGTTATGAACCTGTCCCTCTAGCAAGTTCTATTTATTTCTGTGCTGAGGTTCAAGTCCCTCGAGCGTGTGGCTCTAAGGGATCTAGATTTATTGAGGTGGAGCATGTCCATTAATTCTGGATTTGACATAGCTTTGTATGTCAGGCATAGATCGCCTCGAAGTAGGCGGTATGCAACTGAGTAGAGCTGGAGTTTTTTTAACCGAGCAGCATATGGCATCTGTTTGAGACCCTTGATCGTCTTGGTGAGATACTTTTGGGGTCTTTCTAATTGCTGCAGGTGTCGGGTAAGGTACATCCCAAAAGGGGCATTGTATTCTATGATGGGCCTGATGAGGGATGAATAAAGGGGCATGATTACCTCTCTTGATCTAGATGTGAAACCCTTCGTGATGAGGTGGGCTATGTAGAAGGTCTTTCTAACCACTTTGGCAATGTGGTTTTCAAAGGAGAGATTGCTATCAACTTGGGTCCCCAGGTCCCTAATAACTTTCTCTGTACTTAATGGGTTTCCGCCTATGTGGTAATTTGTGGGCACTTTGTTTTTGCCAAAGGGTATGACTATACATTTTTGGCATTTAGCTTTAAACCATGGCGCTGGCACCAGTTATCTGTCTCTGTGAGACCTTTTTGAAGGATGTTTGTGTCAGCTGGAGAGTTGATTATGGCACCCAGTTTGCAGTCGTCTGCGAACTTGGTGAGCCATAGTCCTCCCACGTTTGCCTGTACCTCGGAAAAGTATATACCGAACAAGAGTGGTCCCAGGACAGAACCCTGTAGGATGCCACTTGTGACCGGTTTCGAGTCTGACATGGCTCCAGCAACTCTCACTCTGTGGGTTCTGTCTTTGAGCCAGTTTGCGACCCATCTTGTGACATAGGGGTTTATATTTAAGCTGGATAGCTTATCTATGATGCCCGAGTGGGGTATTGTGCCAAATGCCTTTGCAAGGTCCAGATAGGCTGTGTGGACTACCTTCCCTTCATCTATGGCTTTGGTGACTGTTTCAAAGAAGTCAACCAATGAGGAACAGGGAATTAACCCATTTCCTCACTGTAGTGCGATCTTGGAGTTGGAATATATAATTTGCAGTGGTGGGGGGTATAGGGGGGCTTACCCCCCACCTGAAAAATAGTAAAATTGATGTACCGTTGACTCTAGAGTGTCACAGTACATGACAATGCATAGCTTGGGTGACTGACGTCACCTTCTGCTGTGTCAAACACATCGAACAATGGGAGTTGATGTATTCAGTTTCAAGTTTTCTGCTTATTCGCTGTTGCAGTTTTCAAGATATTGGTTCAATGCTAAGGCCAATCGATGGATGCGATTTCAAGGTTTCAATAGTAAATCCATGCAGTAATGTCCCCCCACCATCATTTTTAAGTTACTCATTTAAACACATTGCACTCTACCAATATTCACAGAGTAATCATTTTAGTGGCAACTCAAAACAGTTGAAACATACACACATGCAAGCAGGAATGTTTCCCCAACCCCATCATTTTTCTCAGTTTGATTTATCTGCTGGTAGGCTTGTACCTTTAATTAATTAGATTTTGTGATTGTTTTATGTGTTTATTCATATTTTAGTATGCATTGGTATTCCTGAAATGCATTACTTTTGTGTACTCTATGTGTGTGTGTGTGTGTGTGTGTGTGTGTGTGTGTGTGTGTGTGTGTGTGTGTGTGTGTGTGTGTGATTTGACTCCTAGGTTAGAATTTCTGTTTTCTGTCGCTGTGGGGACTGATCTGACTACATGTCATTCACATCCTATGTATTTCTACACTGCTTCATTTACTGTTTGTAGTTTTTTTTTTTTTTTTTTTTTTTTGCTTTCAGTTTTATAAGGGCTTTATTTTTTACCTTTTGGGTATCTTACTTTTCCTCATCAGGTAATGTAGTCCGCTCATTACTGTAAAATGTGTTTAAAGTCTGTTAAAGTAATGATTCCTGTTTTGCTCTGTTTCTTTTTTTTTACTATTTTTATGCATACTTAATAACATATTTGAGTTTAGATGGATATGGACTTAAGCTTCCAGAAACAGGGTATGGATGTAAAGATCACTGAAAAAGGAACAAACACAAAAAAGAAAACCTGAATGAAATATACTGATATTGCTGATGTAGAAGGATTCCTGGATGATGTGCAGCTTCATGAAACAGCAGTTGTAAGGCTTATCATGGACACTGAAAATGAGCAAAAAGACAAAAGTGCTCAATAAATTGTGATCATTCCTAGCTCGATAAACTGCAGTCATTCGTTGTTCCTTCTGTATTTGTACGTATGATTTCTGTATAGCTATGTTTCTGGCTTTCTATTGATTTACTGGTTTATTTTTGTTTTTAAAGTATTCTTGTGTTGTATATTTTTTCCTGTTTCAAGATGGCAGCATTCTGTTCAATTCTGAAGTCTGTGAGGGGGTAGGGAAATGTGACTGAATGAGAGGCCAAAGCAGGTTGTAATAGTTTTCTTTCATTCACAGATTAGATGTGATGCACAGGTAGTGAAAAATATGACTGGTCAGCTTTTTTTTTTGCCATTTCACAAGCATGCTTACCCACAGGTAGCTTTATTTGGTGACAACCCCAGCACATTAGTCAAAGGTAAACCCTGAATTATCCAAACCCTAATATGATATACTGATTAAAGGCAAGTTGCTTGGTATACTTTTACCACAGTGCCTGTAAGAGGTATGATTGTACTGGCCATGTGTCAAAGGATCTTGGCAGAGATTGTTTTGGAAATACACAAAAGATGGCATTCCCCACAAAAAGGCCACTTCTCCGCTACTGCATTTCATCTTAATAATCACTGACCTTTTTGGAGGAGAGCTTGAGACACCTAAACAGTTCCAGTGTGTGACAAGAGATGGGGCTAATGACTCATGGTCAACAACTGTTGCTTGGAATTTGTGTTTGGTAACTGCTATTTGCAGCAATGTCTGCCACAGAAAATGTATACATGCTACCGCATACACATACTGAGTAAGTCACTCAATTAAACACATGCAAACTCACTCATTTACACACACACACACACACACACACACACACACACACACACACACACACACACACACACACAATCACAGAGAAACACACACACACACACACACACACACACACACACACACACACACACACACACACACACACAAACACACACAAACACACACACACACACACACACACACACACACACACACACACACACACACACACACACACACAATCACAGAGAAACACACACACAAACACACACACACACACACAATGGCAGACTGATAGAAAGAAAAACAGACATACACGTTCATTTCCATACACAGACATACCATGGAAGAGTATTTATACATTTGTCTGAAACACCATTACCTCACATCGGATTATTAAGGACCCTAATATGGAGCTCCTAGAAATATAAAGCACCTTTAACAATTCCAATTATTACTTCATTGCTAGCTACATATCCCCATCAATGTCTCCCAAAGACCGCGGTAATTACTTTAATACTATTGAGGGGTTAACTATCAAACCAAATACCTTCTTGTTAGTGGAACATCATTTAACCAAATATTGATGGCACACTTACATCTCTAAATATGGTTATACTCATCATTTCCTAGACTTTATAAATGCCAATGTGCTGCAGTAAATTGTAAAAGTGCTCACTAGATTCTGCTGTCATTTTTTGGCCTGGTCCTTACCAACCTAGACCCTGCCTGTATTCCACCCCTCATTTCCTTATCTCTAGTTAAATCTGACCACAAATCAGTCACCTTCACTGTCAGCCCTAATCATAGCACCACACCACCATCTTAAGGGATTTTCAGGACAAAACTACTACAGCTTATAGAAGACCTAAGCACAATTCCCAGCAATCTCCTGCAACCTGACCCAACTAATAGGGCTGCTGCATTCAGTTATGATTTTTCCATTACACAAACTGATGTATCAAAATGTCTAGACCTGTCTGCTGTAAATATAATGGTAAACTAAGGAATATTTCTCACTGGTGGAATTCCTATATTGTTAAAACATATGAAAAAAACAATAGGTGGTATGAAATCCCCATTCCTCCATTTAAAGACCACAAAGAAAATGTCATCAAGGAACCTAAGACCACTATTACAAAATGTAAAGAAGAGTATGAACTTGAGTTTGCTACAGACACCAAAGGAAATTACAAATCTTTCTTGAATTATATCAGGAAGTTTAAGGGATGATGTCCAGCAATACACTTAGCTCATCCATAGTAATCTTGAGACATTGGATACCAAAGTTATAGGCAATATATTAGTAGACAAATTTACTGCTAACTTTACCCCATCTACCCACATTGTTACCCCCAGTATCCCTGAAATTTTGTTTCCCCTGAAATCACCTCAGAATAAGTCTTAGAATCCCTGTCAAAGGTTAAAAGTAATACTTGTATGGGACCAGATAATATTCCAGGTAGCACTCTAATCATTGCCACTTATGTACTAGTTAAGCCTCTAGTTAAACTCTTCCATCTCCATAAATTACAAGGTTTGTACCGCATGCCTAGAATATAGTCACTGTCACTCCCCAACAGAGCAATCAGCTTCAACAGCCTTCTATGCCAAGAAATGGAATTTACCATAGCAGAGCTCATTTTTTCAGGCAAAGGCAACTTAACTGATGTTGATTCTGATCACTGTGGTTAAGGTAAGGACAGATCCTGTTTCCTAAACCTAGTAGATGTCTTTTAAAATGTTTTAGAGGCTGTGGACAGTGGTTATTCCTTGCATGCTGCTTATCTTGACTGGTCAAGAATTTCAACACTATTTTCAGTGCTGGTATTATTAGAAAATTAGGCAAACAATGTAAACCCATACATTTTCTAATGGATTGCAGATTAGATATCCAACAGTTCGGAAGCTGTGAAAGCTGCAGGTACCCTTTCTGAACATAAAATTATAACCAGTGGGGAACCACAGTGATCTCCTACTTGATATTTATTTTGCAGACATCCAATCAAAACTCCTAGAAGTGTGATTAACCAAGTCTGTTGATAACTGCAAGCTAGGTACTGTTATCCATTCATTCACTGATATTAAACTGCTCCAGCAAGGGCTGGGATGAGCAAATACGTGGTGCACTAAAAGTGGTCTCAGTCACTAAAAGTGGTCTCAATCTAAATGCAAAAACATACCTGACAGTAATGCTTGGCAAGAAATATTGCTCCAATCTCATATGTTATAAGTGATACTCCTCTTCAGGCAGATATGGTCACAAACTGGGTACTTATGTGAACAACTCACTCTTATTCAATCATCATGTTTCCACCCCAGTCAGTAAATCCATCTAATTAGTCAAGTTAATTTCCAAGGGAATATCTTAAAGACCCAAAAACAGTATTGTACCACTTAACTCTTCCTTTAAAAGACTCATCATCGTTTTGGTATGCATAAATCCAAGCATACCACTCAACTAGAAATACTCAATGACTTTTAACCAAGAAAATTAAAGGCCTTACTTTCTTCAACTATCCTAATAGATTAGCAAAGCTCTGAACCATCCATGTCTTGTGTTTTGAGCCTTGAAAGACCCAATCCTACTTGACCTCTTATTTCTTCACAAACACACATTCTAGGGATCTAAATCTACACCATCAGAATATACAAGACTTGCTGAAGGGCTAGGCTTCTAAATCAACACATTCCAAGGCTATGGAATAAATTACCATTAAAGTCAAGCTACCTGCTATTTTGTCTATGTTTAAGGCTAATTCTGATCATTGGATGAGAAGACACAAATTTATACCAGGGTTATCATGTATGGTTCTGCTCAATTTGGGAGGTGAGCTTTATTAAGCAAATATAAAGGGTGACTAGAACTTTTAAGTGAGTTTACTTAAAGGTGTATCTGGCTAGGCATCTTATGGTTCCTATGATTCCTTGCACAGTATTGTTCTTATCTTCCTATACTCCTCACACACACACACACACACACACACACACACACACACACAAGAACACTTGCATGAGTATATTGCTGAACTATCAAAACACAAAAGCATCAAAATACAGGTGATTTATGCTGGCATTTGGAAAATATACTTATCCATAGACCCAACATATTGAAACAGAAACTGACAGAAACATTTTCCTTTTGCTGTCAGTAAACAAAAATCTTGCTACTAACTTCAAACCTAAGTTGTCTAGATAATGGCATATTGCAGAAAGGTTTTTTTTTTTTAAGGTAAAGAGTAGGGTTTAGGTATGAGCAATGCATTTTAGCAAGGATGGGCAGGAAGAAAAGGCCACCACTTCACTGGAACTACAAACTAAAATCTCTGTATTTAAACAAAAGCAGTGTGCTCAGAACTTATAAAAAGTTTCCTACTCACAGAAACATAACTAAGATAAGTAAACTGACTAAAGCACTTTAAAATGTAATTAAATTCAACAGGGCAAAATGTGAGATGTATCATGTGTATGACAAGGATGACAAACAAGTATATGACATGCATTTAAATTAAGGTAACAAAAAACACAACTCACTTTGCCTTCTTCTTAACAATACTGATAACAATAATAATACTTTAATCAATCCCAAAGAGCTTGCTTCTCTGGATTATGTGATAACAATACAAACTGATGAACCTGAGTTAAACAATGGGCAGGATTCAGGAAGCCTCCGTGTAAGAGTTATAACTCTTACACGGAGGCTGCAGTTAAACGGTGTGATGTCAGCATGTCATGCATATGCATGAGGTGCATGAGGCGTGCTGAATCACACTGTAACTCTTACACGGTCCGTGTAAGAGAGTAGGGGGCGTGTCCGTAGGCTAAGCCGTGCAAGCGGACACGCCCCCGTAAGTCTAGAATGGCTGAAAGTAAACAGCCACGAGAGAGGCCATGTAAATGTGAATAAATACACTACACAACACATGCCCCCACAGCCCATCAGTGTATAAAGTGAACAGATGTCATAAAATCAAATGGAAACCTTTATTTTTTTTTTAAACCCCGTAAATGTGTGCTACTGTGTGCGCTCGTGTGCGCGGGTGTGCTACTAGCGCAACTGCAGTTAGCAATCAGTGGGAAAGGATAGAAGAACAAAATATGCAAATTAAGCCAAGACGGAATAGCCTAGTGGTAGTGTTGGCGGCTTAAGACTAGGCAGGCAGGGTTTGAGCTCCCGCAACAACCTTTTTATTTATTGAAAATAAGCACTAAAAAGGCCCGTGACAGTATTGTACACATGTCAAAGAATTCCCTTTTGTAAAATGGAATGAAATGAAGGATATATACCGAAATAACATAATAATAAAACATGTAGAAATGTACTGACAGCTAAGCTACTGTGAGACAGACTGCCCGTAGCTTTGTAATGTTTAAAAAGCTGCAAACTGCGTGCCCGTTGCTAAGCAGCGGTTTAACAAGCTCAAACTGTTTGCAACTAGCTGTGCTTAGCTGAACAGGTGTGTCACTAGCCAAATAAGGTTTAACCCAGCGCACACCGTTTGCGCGGCACTCCCACAAGCTAACCGCCAGTGCGCATGCGTTAGCTCCGCGCAAACGAGCGCAGACCTGGTTTAAAGTGCCTAAAAGTGCCTTTGGCATGTTTGATTGACAGGTCCTCAACTCATTGCTGTCATGAAAATTAAAAAGCAATGGTGAGAGTCGAACCCGGCATACCATGCACTACAGTCAAGGTTCTAACCACTAAGCCATTAGAGCAACAGTTAGAAGTGCAGAAATAGCATATATATGGGATAAAATCCAGAATGGAGCATGATAAAGCAGTTTCTGTGAAGTTGATACAATTCCAAAATGGCCAATCACAGAAATGTGCGGGAAAAGCGGTATATATAAGGCCCATAGGCGGGAATACACAGCATAACTGATTGTAGAACAGACCTGCAGTCAGCATGAGTGGTGTAGGTGAGGGACGGTGCTTTCGAGCACAGCGTTGGGGCGTTGAGGAGTCCAGATACATGGTCTGGCTCCTAGTCCACCAGCATGATGCCCAACTCCTGCAGGGCCAGGTCTCATGGGGAGCGTATAGGGCGGAGGCATGGGACCGGTTGGCTCATGAGCTCACTAGTGCTACTGGCATCCCACGCACAGGTGAGCAGGTCCGTCACCACCATGCGGACCTGAGGCGGCGTAAGCAAGACCAGTTGACCCAGTGGATCCAGGAGGCCCGGGATATGCCCAACGCCCCACGACTGAGTAAGTTACATTTTACACATGTATGTAAGGAGTTCAACTAGCTGATACCATGGAGATGTGTAGTCCAATATTACTTCTGTTGTATTACAGCTGCAGCTGTCCGCTCTATGAATTGTGAGACCCATGCTCGTCGGTTGGTGCGGCTGCACCACCGTGCAGGTTAGTAAACCCACCTAGTACTTGTAAATAAATATTATAGTGTAGCATGTATCAGAACACTGCAGTGTATTGATTAAAAGTAATATAATGTGCAAGCAAGAATTAAATGTCTGCAGGTATGGCTGCAACAGGTTCAGCAGTATGCAAGTGTAACTGGAAATATAATCGATAGAAAAGAATAGTGCTGTAATACAGATGTCCCACCATCAATTAAATATAGTATAACCTGCAGTAGTCTTAAGAGTACAGCTTCAGAAGTGGAGGTAGTCACATGTAGATTAATCCCCAGTTGAAATGCTGAATCATGACAGAAGTGAGTCTGTTGGAAAGTGTTTGAATCAGCACAGGTCTAAAATGTGAACAAAGCCTAGAAGTACCAACCTGAAATGTGAAGTTACAGCATGTGTGAGAGTGACAGTAAGGGTCCTGTACGAATAAATAAAGTAGTAATAACCCCTGCATATATAAGCCTCAGTGTGTTTCTACAGAACTAAATGCATGTGGGAAGTACATATTAACATCCCAAACTGATTTCAGTGTGACTGAATCAGGAATGTCCAGGCCAAACTCTGTATATGGTGATAACAGTAAACAAGTAGCAGATAGAATGAATGATACTCTGACAGACTAAATAGCTATAGTTGTCCTATGTACTGTCATGAAAGTGTAGCAGGATGATGTATCTGATGAAACCAGAGTAAGCAGGCTGGAGATGTATTTGTAACAGGTCTAGCATGAGAGCCAAATAAAGATTGTTTCAAAAACCAGACCCAAGTAAATTGTGTACCCATGACAAAGTAAGTTATATGTGTAACGTATGAATGTGTCATCATTTTCTTTCTCCACCCCACCCTATATTTGTCAACCAAACCATCCACGACAAATTGGTATGTGAACATTACATAAACCATGGACATTTGCCTGGTTAAACAATATATGCATGCCTGTTTGTGCATGTGTCCTGTTCATACCTGCAAACCTGATGGCCTGTTGCCATCAATCCACCCTGCATGGCGTTTGAATGTGTATCCCTGTTCAATTAATGCATGTGTTATTGATATGCCTGTTGGTCAATGGTGTGAATATCTGGGTGTCTGGTTAACGGGAATACCAATGCATGCTGTTACAACTAATCTGAATGGAATAAAATGGCACTAACCCAAACTAACATAACTACTCACAAACCTAGAACGTTTGGGAATGCGGGTCCCAGCGGACCCACCTCTCCCACCTCAGCTGGCGACTGCACCTGGCACTAGTGCCCAGGCCGGACCCTCCTCCGGAGGCCCTGCGCCACCCTCGGGTGGAAGCGCTGCAGGGGATGGGGCCCGTCCCCCCTCTGCAAGTGTGGCCGGAGGAGTCCGTCCACTCACCCTGCAAGGTGTCCGGTCTGTGGTGCGAAGGGAGATCCAAGACTCCGTACTTGGGCCCCTACGCCAGCTCAAGGCTCGGGTGGCGCAGCTTACGGGCTTGCCCATTGCCCCACCAACACAGCCCCCAGCACAGCCCCGTCCTGGGCTGTGACGGAACAGTGGCAACTGCCTATGGGTGGGGATATCAGTTCCACTGTTACCATCTGTGGGCTCATGCGTCTCAGATATCCCAACCTCCGTCCCCGTCAATTGTGTAACCCCCCCACTTGTGTCATACACCGTCCCTGTATGCGTCTTGTCTGTCTTGTCTGTTAACCTACCCAACCTACCTCCCCAGCTATACCAACTTCCTTTACCTGACATACCACTCTCACCTGAAAAAAATAAAAAAAGGGCACTCTGTCCCACAAAAAAATTACGCCCCATACATAGCTGTCCATGTCGCACACATGTCCGCTGGACATTGAAACTGTTAATTACAATTGGCTTTACAACCGATATTAATGTTGTCCTGACACCTCTCCCAGGGGTGGAAGGTTCCAAATGTCACACTAAATTACATAGAAATGCACAGCTGTTGCTGCTACAGACATGGGCATCTATGGGTCTTACCTATACCCTTCCTGCAAATCCCATGCTTGTTACCCTACTGTCTTACCCTCTTTGTGACCCCTTTTTCACAACTTTCCTGTCACCCCTTTTCTTTTCTTTCAAAGAAAATAGCGCGGGTGTGCGCTTGTGTTAGCGGAGCTCAACGCCAGTGCGCATGCGTGAGCTCCGCGCAAACGAGCGCAGACCTGGTTTTAAGTGCTTAAAAGTGCCTTTATGGCACTTTGATTGACAGGTCCGGTATCCATTTTGAAAGTCTGGAGAGAAAAATAAATTCCCACTGCCAGTCTCGAACCCAGGACCTTGGTAACATTAGTCTGTATGACCTACCACTAAGCCATGACTGCCATATAAAAACACAGTGCTAAAATAAATATAACAGTCAATAGTAGGAATCAGTATAAAGGCAATATAGGACATGTACTATCCAAAGCATGTCAGGTAAAGTTTTAATGGCCAAATCACTGGATTCCCATACTACGTCAGTGTTAACAGAAACAGCCCTGCAATTGTTAGCTCGTACATAATAATGTAAGGTAATATACATATATGACGGTACTATATCTACACATACATATATATAAATATATATAAATACATATGAAATATAGTTGTAGGTGTCAGTATCCATAAACACGCACTACAGGAAACAGTGAACATAAATGCAGCAACCTGAATCTGCAACACAGCCTGGCTCCTGTGAGACCTACTAACCCCTTTAACTGCTTAAAGGTGCCTCCAGCACTTTGATTGATAGGCCCAATACTCAAGTCAAAATCAAAATATAAGCATACTAGTAGGCCCTACCACAAGACCATTGTAACACTGGTCTGTATGACCTACCAGTAAGCCATGACTCTCATACAGGAATATAGTGCTAAATAAGTGGAACATATAATACTAGGAATGAAGATAAAGGCAATATAGTATGTCTACTACCCAAAGCATGTCAGGCAGACTTTTATAGTCCCAATTACTGTAATTCCCATACTAGTGTAGTGTTAACAGAAACAGCCCTGCTAATTGTTAGCTGTTACACAAGAATGTCAGCTAATGTACATATATGAAAGTATGTATATGTACACAGATATATATATATATTTATATAGCAATACATAGGACATATAGTTGTAGGTGTCAGTATGCATACACACTCACAACAGGGAACAGGCAAGAGAAATGCAGCAACCTGAATCTACAACACAGGACATTATTACAGGTGATATAGTTATACAGTTCTGACATCATCAGTGTTTCAAAAGGGGGATCTGCATCCTGTACTGTACTGTCACAGTTGCTAATAGGGACATTTCTCACACACACATCGATGTGTTTGAGGTTTGCATATGTGGGGGATCCAGTACTCCAGTGTGATTAGTATATGGTTTGATTGCAACAATGAGGGATATACTCCCAGTGGTGAACAGTTTGTACTCATGTTTGTGAAGATCAGGTCTAGTATATCTTCCCCTCTTGTGGGAAGGTTGGTTACCTGTTCCATAGCCAAAGAATGTCTGCCCTATGAGAATCCTAGAGCTTGGGTATTGTGGCTTGTGTAATGTTCACAGTCTATGTTTGGGTAGCTGACGTCACCCAGTATGATGGTGTTTGCAGAGTAATGTAAACTCTCCTGTGTCAGCATGAAGGCTGTGTGGGAGTCCTGAGTTTGAGAGGGTGCTGTAAGAGCCCCTCTGTGTCTCTTTCCATGTGGTCCAGGGAGGTACGTCTCAGGTTGTTTGCACCAGCATGGACAATGTCTGCCTCATAGCTGTACTTGCTGTGGAGTGACCTGTGTGCCTGTGTTATGTGGCACATTCTATCACCCAACTGGTAGCTAACTGTGACCCTCACCTTGCTCTGTCTGGAGGGCGGCACGTCTGTCAACAGCTCATGTCAAGCAAGTTCACACCCCTCATAAATGATGTGGAAACCTTCAAAGCCCCCAGGCCTGCTGTAAATATGGACCAGACTGCAGATACCTGTAGAAAGGCATTCTATGGACACATTCAGGAATGCATGGATCATGCAACCACATATGGAAGCAAGACCCAATCCTCCAAAGGCAGACGTCCTGTGTGCTGGACACCAGCCATAAACAAACTAGACAATAGAAGGATGAAGCTACTACATGATACAACAAAACCCCAAAATGTGAAGGCATCACTGATGACTATTAGAAGACGACTACAGGCACACATAAGATTGTCTCAGGCCATCTTCCAGAGAGGATTCCACAAGACACTGAGGATAATCACAAGGCTTTCTGTAGTTACGTTAGGACCCTGGGTGGTAATACCCAGATATGTGCAGAGTTAGTCCAAGATGTCACATGGAATACCAAACACACAGACATTGCCATCATCCCAGTGGACAGGTTCACTGCTACCTTCTCCCCCCCTCCACACCACATCGGCAAATATTTCCCCCAGCAGAGTGCTGCCCCCCATGACATCTCAGATGCTCAGGTAAGAGCTGCCCTCTCCAAAGCAATAAGCACTGCATCAATGGGACCAGACAGTATCCCAGGCTGTGTCCTACATTAACCCCATGAAGAGCTACACCCAGACATAACACTACTGTTCAATCCCAGCCTTACTACACAATATGTGGCCAAAGAGTGGCATACAGCAACAGTGGTCTCTCTACATGCAGGTGGTGCTTTAACAGATCCTGGACACTATTCGCCACATACGTCTGAATAGCTCGGTCTGCAAAGCTATGTCAAGGATCATCAGGGACCTCATAAATGTAGATATTGGTGAGCTACTGACACGTCATCATACACAGTTTGGCTTTGTTAATGGCAGACCCTGCCTTCCAAACATGGTTGTATTCCTTGAAACAGTCACCAAGGCCACTGTCAAGGGGAAGGTGATCCACACAGCCTACCTGGACCTTGCATAAGCCTATGATACAATACCCCACATGTGCATTCTAGGGAAGCTCACCAGTGTACATATAAACCCCTATGTCACTACAGATATTGCACAGTGGCTCAAGGGCAGAACACACATGGTAGAATTGCTGGAGCCATGTCAGCCTCCAAACCAGTTACAAGTGGTGTCCCACAAGGCTCATCCCTGGGATCTGTCTTGTTCAGTATATATGTATCAGAGGTACAGGCAAACATGGAAGTACTGTGGCTGAGCAAGACGCAGATGACTGCAGACCAGATGCCATAATCAACTCTGCAGCTAACACACACATCCTCCAAAAGGGTCCCTGGAAGCACACAACTTGTGCCACAGCCATGGCTTCAAGCTGGATTCCAAAACGTGTATAGTCATCCTGTGTGTCAAAAATAAAGTGACCACATAGTACCACATATATGTATTAATCCAAGTGCAGATGGTGGCATTATGGACCTTGGGGTATACAGGTTGATAGCATTCCCTCATTTGATAACAACATGGCCACAGTGGTTAGGAGAACATTTTATGGGCCACATCGCCATGAGGGGATTCACATGTAGATCATGAGAGGACATTGTGCCTCTTTAATCATCCCTCACCATGCCCATAATTGACTACAATGCCCCTGTCGGCATACACCTTAAGACACCTGCAGCAACTGGAAAGACCACAAAAGTACCTCAACAACAGGATCAAAGGGATCAAACAGATGCCACATACTGACTGGTTAAGGAAACAGCAGCTGTACTCAGTGGCATACTGCCTCTTCATAGGCAATCTGTGCCTGACATATAAAGCCATGTCAAACCCTGACCTAATGGCCATGCTGCACCTCAGAGTATCCAGACCCCATCAGGCTACACGCTGAAAGACGTGAACCTCAGGGGTGATATACATAGGACATGCTGGAGGGACACATTCATAACTCAGAGGCTCCCTTCACTCTGGAATATTATCCAAATAGAGGTTAGGCAGAGTCACTCAGTGACTATCTGCAGGAGGGATATTAGTGGCTGGATGTGACACTGTAGGTTTACCCTGGATATCACTTATGTGTCAGTGTTAGACAGAGGCACAGTATACTAACCTTGGAAATGGGCATTGCAAGATAGGTTTAGAATGCTTGGTGAAAGCCACACACCTTCTGGCTAGGTGTATATATGCCCTAGGGCAGATAGCCTAGTATGAACCTATGGACCTATGTATCTTGTTCACCATTGGCCCTATGTGCTGTGAATCACCAATGCAATCCCAATACTATTGTAGCCTGTGCAAAGGTCAGTTGTGAGTCACCTCTATGGTACAGTTGTCGAATATGTGAGTCATGTAGTAATGTCACAGCTGCCACATGTACACAGTCAACCCTAAACCCTACCCATGGATGTACAACACATGTATGAGATGGAAACACATGGCCAAATTGTGGACATAGCACTCTGAACCCAGTACTGGCATAACCTGTCAGGTGGCATGGAATACTACAGTGACTGCAATACCAGTCTGATGTGGACCTACACTGACAGCAATACAAGCACGGAAACACACAGGGCCATTCGTGTAGCCTAGGGATAGCATCCTGCCTGTGTGACAGACACTTGTGCAGCTGGCACACAGGCATATGTTAGGCCTGAACACAGCACACATAACACATAGCACACAGCTATACAGCACTACTGCTGCGGGTGTGTTAGCTACTTTTATTGTCCGGTACACTGAGGTCATGCTCACCAGGCTGGACAAGGTGAAGGTCACAGTTATATGCTCATGGGGCACTATGGTCCACCACATAACACAAGCATACAGGTCAGTTGGATGCATGGACACATATGACACAGTCATTGTCCATGCCACTACAGCTGTGTGATGTCCCTCACTGGGATACATGATAGGGAACATGGAAAGGCTCACTGAGCAAGTGACACAGGCTGGTAGAACCCTGACCTTGGTTGGCATCAGGCCCTCACCAGGAATGCTGACAAATTACTGAATGCTGCTGAATTACTGTAGCTACAACACTCTAGCTGAACGGTTATTAGCATGCGATCACTGCATTGCTATGGAACAACACCTTACCACTCCCACAACAGGTGGAAACATGCAGCACCTGTACATCAGCAACATGTAGACTATATGCCCCAGACCAGGTGTGTATCCCTCACTACTAGGCTGATAGCATCTACATCTCACACTGTATATACACATCACACATGCAGCACCTGCACAGAAGACCACAGACATAATGTTACCCTGTGCAAACAACATGGATTCACATGTGGCAGGCATCACACATGGTAACTATTGAAGGTCACAGGTACATATGTGTATTTGTCACACACATACATCATGTGTGCATTGCCAGAACTGCTTTAATCAATGTCATGCATGATTGTGAGAAACAACCCACACACATGGGCAGTCTGTGTGAGCAAAACACATGTGACATGTCTGGAATCATAAGCCATAAATGATTGTGGTCTCGTTTCGAAAGGGGTATGTGCATCCTGTAATGTGTTTCCACAGTTGCCAAAAGGGATGTTTTTGTTATACACACACTTACCCCCATTCACACACACACTTGCTGGATTCAAACCCCTATCTAATTATATTATGACACTGTAGGCGGACGCATTAGCAGAGCAAGCTATTTACATTAATGGAAGATTTCATTTCAGTTGTTCTACTTATAGGGTGCTGACATCATCAGTGTTTAGAAAGTGGAATGAGCTCCCTGTGGTGTCTTTTCACAGTTGCCAAAAGTGATGTTCCTGTCATACACACACTTATCCCCATTCACACACACACATGCCACTTGCTGGATTCAAATCCCTACCTAACTATGTTATGATACTAGAGACGGATGCATTAGCAGAGTGCACGATTCGCATTACTGGGAGATTTTATTTCAGTTGTTCTACTTATAGGGTGCTGACATCATCAGTGTTTAGAAAGTGGAATGAGCTCCCTGTGGTGTCCTTTCACAGTTGCCAAAAGTGATGTTCCTCTCATACACACACTTATCCCCATTCACACACGCCACTTGCTGGATTCAAACCACTACCTAACTATGTTATGATACTAGAGACGGACACATTAGCAGAGCGCGCTATTCGCATTACTGGGAGATTTCATTTCAGTTGTTCTACTTATAGGGTGCTGACATCATCAGTGTTTAGAAAGTGGAATGAGCTCCCTGTGGTGTGTTTTCACAGTTGCCAAAAGGGATGTTCCTCTCATACACACACTTACCCCCATTCACACACACACATGCCACTTGCTGGATTCAAACCCCTACCTAACTATGTTATGATACTAGAGACGGACGCATTAGCAGAGCGCGCTATTCGCATTACTGGGAGATTTCATTTCAGTTGTTCTACTTATAGGGTGCTGACATCATCAGTGTTTAGAAAGTGGAATGAGCTCCCTGTGGTGTGTTTTCACAGTTGCCAAAAGGGATGTTTCTCTCATACACACTTACACCCATTCAAACACACACATGCCACTTGCTGGATTCAAACCCCTACCTAACTATGTTATGACACTAGAGACAGACGCATTAGCGGAGCACGCTATTCAGATTACTGGGAGATAGCATTTCTACTGATCTACTTATAGGGTGCTGACATCTTCAGTGTTTGGAATGGGGAATGTGCATCCTGTGGTGTGTTTTCACAGTTGTTAAGAGGAACATTTGAACTAAGTGTGTGAGCATGCCCAGTTCAGCCTTCCCATGGCATGTTGTGTGAAAGATGTCTCATTTATCAAAGTGTGTGAGCATGCCCAGTGTGAGCTTTCCATATGTTGAACTCTGCAGCCCATGACAGTTGTGGATGAGTGTGAACTCCAACAAATATCTCCTGTTTAAGGTTGTGTGTTCTGTAACATGTTGTGTAGTTACTGTCCAGATGCTTTCTGTGAACACAACAGGGATTATACTGTGCCTGCAGGTTTTGCATGGGATACTTTGCATACAATTGTTAACATCCATTCATACTGACCTAACACTGTAGTACTGTATAGTGTAGTGGTTCAGTACTTTCACTGTGGTGGACAGTATCCTGGGCTTTAGTCCTATCACTGATTTACATTTCCATACTGTGCACAACAGCCTCTTTAGGGTCCAGTTGTGCACGTCTGCACAAAGGCAGTGCCTCTATGGACCCTGGTAATTACTGCGCCATAAGCTTAACAAGCGTAGTCTGCAAAGCTATGGAGAGGATCATAATGGAGCTCATAAAGAAAGATATGGGGGACATGCAGACATTGTACCTGCCCCAGTTTGTGTTGGTCAAGGGCAAGTCATGCCTTTTGTACTTGGTTGACATCTTCAAAACAGTAACTAAGGCCATTGATGAGGGAAAGGCAGTCCATAGAGCCTACCTTGGCCTTGAAAACACTTTCAACGCAATACCCCACTCAGGTATTGTAGGAAACCCTACCAACTGAAATGTACACCCATATGTCACAAGATCAGGTTGCAAACTGTCTTAAGGACAGGACCCACAGGGTTAGAGTTGCTGGCACTATGTCAGACTCCAGGCCAGTCACATGTGTTCTCACACAGGGCTCAGTCCTTGGCCCCCTATTGTTTGTTATCTACTTCTCATAAGTACAGGCCAACATGGGAGGACTTTGGCTGACAAAGTTTGCAGATGACTGCACACTGGGTGCCATAGTGGACAGTGCATCAGACACGGATATCCTTCAGAAGGGAATCACGGACACTGATAGCTGGTGCCAGAGCCATGGCCTGAAGTCAACTTGCAAAACATGTGTAGTCATACCCTTCGGGGAAAGCAAGGTAACCCCAAGCTACCATATAGGTGGCAATCCTCTAAGCACAGAGGAGGTTATCATGGACCTGGGGACCCAGGTTGACAGTCGCTGTTCTGCTGACACTCACATTGCTAAAGTGGCTAGTAGGACCTTCTACATTGTCCACATAATCAGGGAGGGATCCACATCCAGATCTAGTGGGTCATTGTTCCCCTGTACTCTTCACTTATCGGACCGGTGATCTAGTACACTGCCCTATTCTGGATGTATCTCACCTGACATCTGCAGCAAGTGGAGAGACCCTGACTGTCCCCCAACAAAAGGATAAAGGGACTCCAACATCTGTCATATGCTGCCAGATTGAAGACACTCCAGCTCTATTCAGTCACATACTGTCTGCTTAGAGGTGACATGTGCATGACATGCAAGCATGTCCAACCAGGGATTAATGGACATGCTCCACCTCAACACCGTCAGATCCACCTGAACCACTAGTGCAAGTGACTTACACCGTAGCAGGGATGTACATTGGACATGTTGGAGGGGTGGTTTTATCACTCGGAGACTCCCTATGCTGTGGAATACAATCATTGTCCATGTGAGTCAGAGCACCTTGCTGGCTCTGTTCAAGAGGTATCCTGACCTGTGGATGAGAGATCATAGATTTACCCCGGGGATCGTCACTGTGTCACTGCTGGAGAGAGGCACGTCAAACTAATGGGCACAGTACTGTTTCCATATAAGGGGTGGCGTACGCCACCAGACTCTGGGCTAGGCTTAGAACTGCCTTAGGGCAGATAGCCTAGTATGAACCTATGAACCTATCTGACCATGTTGCATTATGTTCAGATGTGAACTACTTACAACAGCCTCATCCAACATCAGTAGTGTATTCCACAACATGGGTGTACATTGGCAAACACTACCGATGTGCCCTAGGCCATTTCTAATGCTTATCGGATAGTGTGTTTGTCCATCAACACATTGTAAGTGCAGTTTGACATGACATATGTCTTGTTTTGTATACTGTGCCTCTGTCTACCTGTGACACAACATTGATACCCAGGGTATACCTACCATCTCCCATCCACTCGTTAGGATCCCTGTTGAGGAGAATCAATGAGTGACTCTATGGATAACCTGTACTGGTAGTTTACTCATGCGTGGGGGTGGCTTCTGTGTTATGGATAATGCAGTACAGCTTGTCCTATGTATGTCAGTGCTGGGGTTCAGGTCCCTCATGTGCATATCTCCCTGCCATTCACATTGTACAAGGTACGGCATGTGCATTGCTGCCAGCTTGGACATGGCTTCCTACATCAGACACAGCTTGTGTCTGGGTGGCCAGCATGGCAGTGTGTGGAGCTGCATTCTGTTTAATCAGGCGACACATTACATGTGTTCCAGCTCTTTGATACTCCTGGTGTGGTACTGTTGTGGACTTTACAGTTGCTGAATGTATCTGCTGAGGTACACCCCACAGGCGCTGTTGTGGTCATTTCTAATGCTGCTGAAAGATAACTGCAGAACCACAATGACCTCCCCTTAGCTAGATGTCATAACCCTCATGATTAGGTGGGTATATGGATTGTTTCTGTTAACACTACAGCCACATTTTTGTCCAATGCAGGATATCTATCACCTTGTGTCCCCCATTCTGCAATTACATGTTAGGTATGTAATGGGTCGACACCTATGTGGTAATTGGTGGACACTTACTGGATATCCACAGAGGCTGACTATACAGTTTTCACCATTTAACATGCTGACATGGCTATGGCACCAGTTGTCTGTTTCTATGTGGCCCTTTTATGGGATGCTTGTGTCAGCTGGAGTATCAGATATGTCAGGCGGCTTGTTGTCCTCTACAAACATGTTCCAGCACAGTCCTTACTTGTTGGCCTGTACCTATGGGGCATATATACCAGATGGTGAACGTCCCAGGACCAAGCTTTGTGGGATGCCTGTTATATGTGGTTTGTAGTCTGACATGGCTGCTGCATATCTGACCATGTCAGTTCTGTCGTTGGTCTGGTTTGCAACCCCTCTCATGACATTGGGGTGTATATATCAGCTGGTGAGCATATCTATATGGAACACATAGGGTATTGTACAGAAGGCTTTGCAAGGTCCAGCTACACTGTGTGGACCACATTGCCCTCATCACTGACTTCAAGTACTGTTTCAACTGAGTCACACATGTTTAGGGGTGGGGTCTGCACTTTGTAAACCCACACTGGGTAGGGTCGGGTGTCAATAGATACCCAATATCATTATGTCTGTGGTACATGCTGGTCCTTTCCATAGCTGTGCAGACCAAACCTCTCATGATTCTGTGGTGGTTGTTTTTAGTATCCATTCAGGAGACACCTTTCTTGAGAACACCCACTGTTGTTGTACACTGCTCTTTGGGTACGTATCCTGTGGTAAGGGTGACATAATGTCAGGGAGGCAGCAGTCTGCTGGAAAAGGTATTTGGCATTATGGGGGGGGGGGTTTGCACTGCACATGTCAGGATGTATGTTGGCCATACCTGTGTGTGTCTGGTATGTTGTTTGTAATATCTGTGTGATCTGGAGCATATCCAGGAATCAACGACATGCTTACTACCATCAGTTGCAGCAGCCTTGGGGTTATCTGTAGTGTCCTGTACAATCTGTATCATAATGGGTTCATACTAGGCTACCCCCCTAGGGCATCTGTAAGCCTGGTCACAGTGTGTGTGGCTTTTGCCACCCCTTGCTATGTGAATAATATGGCCATCTCAGAGTTACTTAGCTGTGCCTCTGCCTGGACATGACACAGTACAGACCCCCATTGTACCTCCACAATTATCCATCCATTTTGCTAACTTCCTGTTGAAGGGTGTCAGTGAGGGTCTCTGCCAAACATGTCATGGTATCCTGTTCCTGGGTGTGGAGGGACGCAGGGTTAGGTATCTGTCCCTCCAGCACATCCGATTTGATTATGTGTTAAGGTTGACATCTCTGACTCACACAGCTCCAATGGCTTTGAGTGTTCCGGGGTGGAGCATGTCCATTACTTCTGTGTTGTACATGGACTTGTACAACAGACATGCAATGCCTCTGTGTGGGCAGTATGTGACTGCATGCAGCTGTGGTGTCTACAGCCAGGCAGCATATGAGATATATTGGGGACACATTTTGACTCTTGCCGAGGTACCTTTGACGTTTTTCTAACAGCTGCAGGTGCCAGGTAAGGTACATCCCACATGAGGCATTGTATTACAATATGGTCTGATAGGGGAACAGTATAGGGGCACAATGCCCTTCGTTGATGTAGATGTGGATCCTTTCATGATACAGTGTCCAATATAGACAGTCTTCCTCGACAATTTGGCAATGTGACTGTCACATAACAGGTGAGTGTCCACTTGTGTCACTAGGTCCCTGATTACTCCTTCCACACATAATGGTTTACCACCTATGTGGTATGTTGTGTGTACCTTGTTATGTATTTGGTGGTACATTCATACATACTGTCCACTGTCTGCAGGACAATGGGGTGGGGTTCCCGTGTGTGAGAGTGTGGTCTGTAACATGCTACAGACTGTACAGCAGTCTTCCCTACAGTTAGTTGCACATGGGTGGACTGCTATGACATTAGCATTGTCAGTTAACTAGACGGATGGCTGTCTGTGCTGAATATGGATACTCACCCTCCTTTTAAGTTTTGTTACAGGTTATGTGGCCATAACACATGATATGTGGTAGTTCCTGGTAGTGCTTGTGTGCTGTCACAAGGCTTGCAGCAGGTTTCTATCACTGGACAGACATCGATGTTCTCCATACTGGGGAGGGCCTCAGGAGCATGCATATTGGGGTTTACACATCAGGCATTGCTCAGCATTACCCTTCTGTTTCTTTCCAGTTTTGTTTGCTATGGTGGTGGGTTGGTCTATTTGGCTTTGCCTACGAAAGGGTCTCTTGTGGTTGCAAGCGCCTTAGGCAATATCCAGACGCTCATGGGTAACAGGTGCAAGCCATCCCTGGGACAGCAGCATGTCTCACTATGGAGTCACCTATTACTACTGTATCAGGCATGTTGTTTCTCCTTCTGCCCTGTGACTGTTTGGCACACCAACTTTGTGTACTATGTGTTATATGTGCTATGTCTGGAGGTTGTATTATTGGGTGTCTGCTTTGGAGGCTTGTGTTGGCATTGTGTGTTTGTAATTAGGGCCTCTGGGAATGTTTCTGTGTTTATGTGTTTGGTTTACAGTCGTTGTAGGTCTATGTGGGACTGGGTTTGTGGTCTATGTGGTTACCTTGTCCTCCTGACTAGTATTGACAGTACAAATTTGGGTGTGCTCAGCCTCCAGTTTGGCTACCTGGTTGCGTCTATCACATACATTTGTATTTATTGGGGTGAGTTGTTGTGTGTGTACTTGGGACAGGTGTCACACTGCCACTGGATTCACAGATTCTACTTGTTTTGCCTGGCTTGGGTGGATTGTATGTGTGGACACATTCTATTGCCATGCTAGTGATCACTGATTACATCACTTGTTACGTTTGCTGTATCATGTGGTAGCGTCCTCATTCTCTTCAATGGTTTAGTAATTGATGTAGTCCAGCATGCCAGATGCCTGGGTGTCTGGCATTGTGTCTTGTTGTTTGTGATTGCAGACTCCAAGCACTGTTGGGTGTGTTCATGGCATGCTTGTATAACATGTTCTGCAGTGTGTCCCATATTCTGGACCTGCATGGGGCTTTTCATAGATTCAACATTGGTTTGTAGGGGTGCAAGCTATGCTTTATACATGTGTTTCACTGTGGTAATCTGGCCAGAGACTGGGGTCGGGATGTGTAACTACAGTGTGATTACTCCATGATCCGGTCTTATCAGTGAGGGATACACTTCTCATCTTGACATCCAGTACACATATGTCTGATTATCACATCCACTATGCTTACCCCTCTTGTGGAAGTGTTACATTTTGCATGTCCATTTTGTTTGATGGATTCTGGGGAATTGTCTACACCTGTGTCAGTGCTAGTATGATAACAGGGGTATAGTGACAAACAGCTCAGAAGCTGACTTCACACTTCTTCGGACTGAGATGGTATCCATTAAGCCCACTGGGCCAGTGGACACCACAACACACAATGGTGACTCCTGCACAGACACTTTCTACGGACATCTCCGAGTAAGCATGGACCATGCAATCGCAACTGAGAACGAGACCCTCACCACCAAGGGAAAGTGGCCTGTCCGGTGGACCCAGCCATAAATGAACTGTATAACAGATGAAGGATACTAATGCAAGACAGAGCTACATCTCCAGAAGGGAAGGCAGCTGTGATCAGCAGTAGTAGAAAGCTACATTCTCACATAAAGACACCCAAGGTCAACTTGGGGACATAAATCACCACAGACAATGAAGGTAACCACACTGCTTTCTTCAGTTATGTCTGACGCCTGGGTGGGAACCCTCATATATGCTCAGAGTTGGTACACAACAACTTATATTCCAGTGACCTGACAGATATTAGCGACATCCTGGCAGACCAGTTCAGTGCAATGTACCCCCTCCCTCACCCCCAAAAGATGATAGTTATCACAGCTGTATGTAACCTCACTGTCATCCTGGATGTCCATGTGAGAGCCACAGTCAGCAAAGACAAGTACACAGCATCAATGGGACCTGATGGTATCCCCAGTTGCATGCTGTGTGAACTGCAGATGGAGCTAAACCTGTATATGCAGATGCTATTTAACCTTAGCCTTGCTACAGGATATGTACCTGAACACTGGCGTACGGCAACAGTGGTCCCACTCCACAAAGGAGATGCCTCCACAGACCCTGGCAGCTACCACCACACAAGCTTAACCAGCCTTGTCTGCAAAGCTTTGGGAAGGGTCATTATGGAGCTTCCACACAGAGACATTGGTGTCCTACAGACCCTTGATCCCACCCAATTCGGCTTTGTACAGGGCAGATCCTGCGTTTTGCACCTAGTTGACTACTTTGAAACTGTCAGTAGGGCCATTGATGAGGGCTACACAGTCCACACAACCTACCTGCACTTGGCTAAGGCCTTTGACACAATACCCCACTCAGGCATCATAGACAAGCTCAACAGCTGAAATATAACACCATATGTCACAGCATAGGTTGCAAAATGGCTCAGGAACAGAACCCATAATGTCAACATTGCAGGTGCCTTGTCAGGTTCAAAGCCAGTCACAAGTGGTGTCCCACAAGGTTGTGTCCTGGGACCTCTCTTATTTGGTATTTACTTTTCAGATGTGAAAGCAAACATAGGAGGGTTGTGGCTGACAAAGTTTACAGATGACTGCAACCTGGGCACCATAGTGAATACATCAGCCAGCACACACATCCTACAGAATGTCGTCACACAGACAGATAGCTGGTGCTGGACACATGGCCTGAAACTGACTGCAACTGATGTGTAGCCATCCCCTTTGGGAGGAACACAGTACCCACAGATCTATACATAGACAGCAACCCAATGAGCACAGAAAACAAATCAGACAGCTGGGGACACATGTAGATAGTGACATCTCATTTGACACACATATTGCCAAGGTGGTTTGACAGACTTTCTATCTTGCCCACCTTATCATGGAGGGTATTCCATCCAGATCATAGGAGGTCATTGTACCACTATACTTCTCCCTTATCGGGCCCATGCTTGAATACAACGCCCCATTTGGTATGTACCTCAACCAGCACCTGCAGCAGCTGGAGAGACCCCACAAGTACCTTACCATGAAGATCAGGGATGTACAACACATGTCATATGCTTCCAGAATAACTAAAAACAAGCTTTTTTCAGTGTCATACCACATACGTACAGGTGACCTATGCCTGACATACAAGACCATGTCCAATCAGGATTTGGTAGACATGCTCCACTGCAAGCAATCCACATCCACCAGAAACATGGGAGCTAAAGATTTGAACCTCAGCACATACATGTATAGGACATGCTGAAGGGACAGAGTCAGAACTCAGAGGCATCTCACACTCTAGCAGAGTATCCCAGTTCATGTTAGACAGAGTACCTCACTGACTCTCTTCAAGAGACAGCTGGACAGCTGCATGTGGACAGGGGCACAGACTAGACAGAGGCATAGTCACATTATTCAATTACGTAAGGTGGTCATAATGTGTCACTACTAAGTCAGGAGCACAATATTTGGATTCTATGCAGTACACATATTACCACTATGAGGGGTGGCAATAGCCACATCACTATGGCTAGGCTTATAAATGCAGTAGGGCAGATAGCCTAGTAGTAAATTCTGAAACTTTGACACTATGGTGTATGTGTAGGTATTGTCAGTCGAGCAATGTAATGTTGTTTGGGGTGCTTGATATCTTCCTGTATTCCGACGTTGTTTTGTCTATTCCTTCTAGCATGTCAAGGGATCGGTTGCTACTGTCCTCTCCTACTCATCTGGTGAACCTGGGAATATCGAGGCAATGTTACAATTGCCTCGTACACTGACAACCCTCTCCTCCCATAAACAGACATACATGCGAGAGATGCAACTCTATAGCCAAAGTGGAGGCTGACCTATCTCAACATAGGACTGGCAATACCAGAGAGTAGGATAAGATAACCACACACACCACAAACCCAGTCTCACATAGCACTATCACAACTTCAGATCATACACATAGACACACAGAGACATACTCGGAGGCTATGATCGGAAATCTACCAGAACAGCAGAGGCCACCACAGCAGACACACACACAACTGCCTCCACAGGGCACAGCACATGCAACACATAGACCACAGAGTCAGTGAGCCAAACAGTCACAGCCATTACGGCCAAACACAATGCCAGACACACCTGTCATAGGTGACTCCATAGCCAGACACACTGACATCCCGCTCACCAGATTGAGTAAGGAGGGGGTCACAGTAAGCTGCCTATTGGGCACTGGAATCCACCACATAATGCAGGCACTCAGGTCACTCATCTGCAAGTACAAGTATGACTCAGTCAATATCCATGCTGGTGTGGACGACCTGAGATGTACCTCCCTGGACTACATGAAAAGAGTCATAGAGGATCTCTCTGATTATGTAGGCCAGGCAGGTATGACCCTGACCTTGAGCAGTATCCTACCTTCACCAAGTATGATGCCACCTAAACAGAGACAGGATGATCAGCTGTAATAATTGTCTTAAACTATGATGTCATTCAAAGGGGGTCCAATGTCTGTCTGCCTTCAATGACATGCTGGACAGGCCACACTGATCCGCAAGGGACAGCTTGCACCTGTCACCCCTGGGCTTCCGGATTTTGGCTAAGGCTCATGCCACCCCCATTGTGCCTCTTTTATGCAAGGATCAGATTGTACACCTACCACCCTAGACGACAGCAAAGGGAAAACACTAAGGGTAATGCTGCTCAATGCCAGAAGTCTCAACCTCAAGCTGCACACACTCGACACCCTTCTCAGTATGGGGAACATTGATGTCTGTGCTGTGACTGAAACCTGGTTCACGGCTTCTGACAGCACCCTGGCACTATCAGGTGTTACCTCGTATCATGCATTCCAGCCCCACAATCCGGACAACACCGAGAAAGGAGGGTGGGTGTCCATATTCATCAAGGACACCCTCACCTCATGGTTGGTGGCAACACACGATGCATTGGACACCATCCGGGTGCAATTAACCATAGGCAAGACTGCTCTGCAGTTTGTAGCATGTTACAGGCCATCCTCTCAAGCTCAGGTACCTCACACAGCTTTCCTGAAAACAGTGGCGGGGATACATGTACCTCCAAACACCATCACACTGGGTGATTCCAACTATCCAAATATAGACTGGGATCACTACTCCAGCCCCAACACTCTAGCCCACAGGTTCCTAGAGTTCATACACTCAAATGCCATGGAACAACTAGTCACCATCCCCGCAAGAGGAGACAACATAGTAGATCTCATCATCACAAACATGGGGTCACAATGTTCAACACCAGAGGTATACCCATCATTGGTGTGATCAGATCATAACCTACTCTCAGTGGAAGTCCACATCCCACCCCCACCCCATATAGAAAAGACCACAGTGCAGAACTTCTCAGAAGCCGACTACACACTTCTAATGACTGGTGTGGTCTCTTTCAAGGCCCCCAAGCCAGCAGACACCATTACCCAAGCCACTGTATCACTTACAACTGCCTTCTACCAGCACCTTCAGGACTGCATGGATCAGGCAATCCCAAACAAAACACAGACTCGTTGTACCAGAGGCAAGTGTCCAGTGTGGTGGACCTCAGCCATAAACAAGCTCTACAACAAAAGGAAGGAGGTACTACAAGATAGAGCAATATCCGTGGAAGGGTAGACACCCCTGCTCATTATAGGTGAAACACTGAGTTCCCCCATGAAATCATCCAAGGCGAATATTGGGAGTAAACCCGCTAAGGACTCATGGGACAACCATGAGGCCTTTTATACCTACGTTACACACCTGGGAGGAAACTCCCAGATATGCTCAGAATAGGCTCAGAATGATGTAAATATCACTGAACCTACAGACATTGCCAACATACTGGCTGACAGGTTCAGTGCAGATTTCTCCCCCCACCCCTCCACCACAACTGGAGAGATATGTATGACAGAGGATTGTAGCCCCCCAAACATCTCAAATGCTCAGGTGGGAACTGCTCTATCCATGTCACACTCCACAACTGTCACAAGTGGTGTCCCACAGGGCTCAGTCCTGGGCCCACTATTGCTCAGCATCTACTTTTCAGAAGTACAAGCAAACACAGGAGGATTATGGCTGACAAAGTTTGAAGATGACTGCAAACTGGGAACCATAGTTGGACACCCATCTGACACAGACATCCTTCAGAAGGGTGTCATAGACACGGATAACTGGTGCCAGAGCCATGGCCTTACATTAGACACTAAACAATGCATAGCCATACCCTTCAGGAAGAACAAGGTTACCACTAGTTCCCATCTAGGTGGCAATCCTCTAAGCACACAGGAGGTTATCAGGGACCTGGGCACCCAGGTTGACAGTAACCTTTTGTTTGACACTCACGTTGCCAGGGTAGTTAGGTAGAACTTCTACATTGCCCACCTCATCATGCAGGGATTCACATCTAGATCCAGGGAGGTCATTGTTCCCCTGTACTCATCACTCATCGGACCATTGATTGAGTACAATGCCCCATTCAGCATGTATATGACCCGACACCTATGGCAATTGGATGGGCCCACGAATTCCTCGACAGGGGGAGAAAGGGTCTCAAACATATTTCTTATGCTGCCCAACTGAGGGGAATCCAGCTCGATTCGGTGACTTACCGTCTGCTCAGAGGTGACCTGTGCCTGACATCCGGGGCCATGTACAAACCGGAGTTGATGTACCCGCTTCACCTCAAGACCTCTACATCCATCAGAACTACAAGGGCAGGAGATTTAAACCTCAACACAGATATTAATAGGATGTGCTGGAGGGACAGATTCTTCACCCAGAGAGTCCCTATGCTGTGGAACAACATCCTGGTACATGTGAGGCTGAGTACCTCACTGGCTTTGTTCAAGTGAGATCTTGACCAATGGATGGGAGATTGCAGGTATACCCCAGGAATAACCTCAGTATCACTGCTTGACAGAGGCACAGCTAAATAATGGGCATATTATCCATCAACCTGAAGGGGTGGCAGAAGCCACAAAACTCTGGGCTAGGCTTATAAATGCCCTAGGGCAGATAGCCTAGTATGAACCTATGAACATAGTCCTGGGGCAGTTCCTGCTATTAGGACAGTGGTCTGCAGCAAGCTATATAGTAGTAGTCGGTTTTAGCCATTTGTTTTTGACCATGGCTATTCCATGTTGCTTCTTGTTGTGGTACAAACATGTGTGTGTGGTTATCCATGCTATTTATTGCTAGTCACCCTCATTTTGTATTTTGTTCCATGTTTTTGCACATGTACATCACTGTATGAGGTGTGACCTGGTAGTGTCAGGGTGCTGATGTGGGCTTTGACCCTGTTTTCTATTACAGCACTGATATCTACATTCTCTATACTGTGTGTGTTTACACGGCATGCATCTTGATGTTTATACTTCTGGCATTGGGTAGCATTACATCTAGGTTCCTATCCCTTGTGGTACCCATGAGGTGGGTTTGTGTTTTTGTGTTTTATGATTCTTGAGGGTGGATGTTAGTTGGGGTCCTCAGGTGTGCATATGGTACATGATATTACATTACTTAACACATGGCATTCATGCCTCAGGTGGGGATGCAGGGCCACCTCTGTCGGATGCACATACTACACTCCCTGTACATGTTTGGAAGCAGGTTGTGTCCTGTTAGGCATCCCTGTTACTGTATGACTGAGTCGGAGCGGGTATCAGTCCCAGTGTTCCTACTGACCAAGTGTATGCGCTATGCGTTGCCTCTTTGCCAAGGCCAGGGCATACTGGGCACGCCTCCTTCTGCCTACTGGGACAAGGTCAGGTTGTTCCTCCTCCGAGTCACCCTCTGCCTGTGGTGGCCTTGGCAATGGTGGGGGGATGTTTGGCCCAGCCCTGTGCTGGTCCTGCTGCAGCTGTTTCCGCAGGATCATATTATGTAGCATAGCACATATCATGATCATTTGGGTACATGTAGTTGGTGTGTACTGCAAGGCTCCACCAGATGTGTCCAGACACCGGAATCGTGACTTGAGCAGCCCAAACACACGCTCTATGACATTACGTGTTTGCGCGTGTGCCTCATTATGGCGTTCCTGTTCAGGTGTGTGTGCGTTTCTGATGGGTGTCATCAGCCACGGCTCAAGTGCATAACCTGCATCCCCCACTAGATGTCCGTGTGGGAAGTCCCCATTGGCAAATGATTGGTACAGCTGCGTCAGATGCCAGATGTGGGAATCGTGGTAGCTCCCAGGGCAGCCAGCACACACATTCATTATTATGCCCTGGGCATCACACATGACCTGGCAGTTGATGGAGGGGTATCCCTTGCGGTTGATGTAGGCTCGACCCCGCTCACCGGCTGGTGCTTTGATGCGTATGTGCGTGCAGTCTATTGCACCCAGCACCTCAGGGTATCCCGCTATTCGCTGGAAGAGACGCATATTGCTGGCCAACACCTCACGGTCATTAGGAACGTATATATGATCACTGACATGTGGTGCCATGGCATCCAGGAACTGGTGCAGTACCCTGGATGCTGATGCCTGTGATATCCCCATCATATCACCAGTTGGTCTCTGGAAGGTACCTGTTGCTAGTATTCTTAGGCCAACACATACCTTGGTTTCCACTGGGATGGGTTCCCCTCTGTTGGTTCTGTGTGTGAGACGTGGCCTGCACAGCTCAACAATTTGCTGCAGAAGGTCTCTGTCCACTCTGTAGCGCTCTACTATCTCCAGCTCATGTAACCCGTGGTAGGTGACCCTGGGCCTGTATACTCTTCTCCTTCTCCTCAGTCTGAGTTGTCTGTCAGCATCTGCATTGTCACCACCCTCAGCAATTCGCCTATGCCTGACTATGACAGCTATGGCAGCCCCTAGCATTTCTGCTCTATGTTCAGTTTTTTTCAGTTTTCACTTCTGATGCTTTACTTTCTGGCAGTATCTCTAGTGAGAAACACTCTGCACTGCTGTTTGCAGTGTTTTAAGTGCTGGGTTGGGCTTCTAGTCTGCCTGTGTAATTGCCTGCTTCTAATTGTTTCCACAAATTAACTCCAGCAGTATGCTCTGGTTGTTTCCCAGTATTTCAGTTGTTTCCTGTTTCCTCTGTGTTTCCTCAAGGGGAGCAATGTGCACACCAGCTTAGGCACGCTCACAGTCAGTTAAACGCGCGCACACATCCCTACACGGTGTTATATGCGCGCACACATCCTTACACGGTGTGAGCTGTGCTTATTCATGTTAAAACGCGTGCACCCTGCCTTACACACGTGCACACCCGCGCAAACCGTTGCAAACAGTTTGCAACGCGCTCCCACATGTTGAGCCTGCCTTACACGCGCGCACACGCGCGCATGCACGTATATCAAGAAACTTTGAGTGTAGGCACAGCGTATACCCTTGGTTTCTTGACTTTTCTAGTGTTCTGTTAGAATACATCTCCCTCCCTGATGTCTGTCTGTCATCTGTTACCGTACACTGCCCTCCAATCTCGTACATTTCTTTAGATCCTTCCCCCCCATGATGTCACCTACCTCTTACTCTGTTCCTCCCCCTTCTCTAACTCTTTACACTACTCAAACAGTGATCATTAGCTATGTGGCAGTGTGATTCAGTATTGTGACCCTCATTTACATAGGATTGCCTAGTAATGCTTAGTTACATGTCTTACACGGAGCTTCCCCCCCTTGACAACCACTACACGGAGGCCATGTTGGTTTTGGTCTGCAAGTCCCTCCATTCACATTCCATGTAATACATAACTCCCACAATTGTGGGTTTATAAGCTTCAGTTTTTAGTTTGAGGTAGCGCACCCCGTTTGCGCGGGTGTGCGCTGCAGTTACACATCAAAATCCCGAAAAAAAAAAAATGTTTAATTACATATTTTTGCAACAGTTTTTAAAGCCAATGGCCACATATTTGGCCATTGGCATGCTTACTTAAACAAATGCACCCTTTATTTGGAGCTGACATAGCTCCGTTAACAATTTTGCAGAAATGTACTCAGTTGTCAGCTGAGTACATTTCTGCAGCTAACACGTCCGTTACACGGACTGGTGTCTGCTTCGTGGATCGCTCAGATACCTCATTTGCATATCTTTGAGCTGCAAATGAGGTATTGAGCATTTCCACGCCCAGTCCGTGTAAGAGACGTGTTAGCTGTCTCTTACACAGAGATTTGGGCTGTTCCTGGATCGGGAGGCTTACACGGAGGCTTACACTACTCTTGAACTCCGTGTAAGCCTTCCTGAATCCTGCCCAATATTTGCAAAAGTATTGTAGCTTGCACAAAAATTACAATACACATACTGGAAAGTACATTCAAGAAAACTAAGGCAGAAAATTCAATGGGACCTGATCAAGTACTAACAGTGCTACGTAAAAACATGCCACATATTTTAATTCCTATTTTATCTGACTTATGTTGTTAACTTTTCAACACAAAACCTCTTTCACTAATTGGAAGGAATTTAACACAATGTCAGTTTATAAGGGGCTGCTCAACAAACATGAATAATTACTGTCATTTATCTTAACATCAGTCTTGGGAAATGCTGTTAGAGTTGCACACCAGATATTCTAAATGCTGTGGCAGGACTCTGGGTTTAGCTATTGACATTAAAGAACATAATTGTAATAGATGTAGAGCAACATTAACTACCTTTGAAGAATATTATGGTCGTGTATGATCTTGTGACAATGCCTCCTGATATAACACAGACAGTTGCAATCATTTATGTGGATTTGCAAAGGTGTCTGATTACGTACCCTATTATACTATTTTTGTAGTTTTAATAAAAAATAAGCTCAATCCATTTATTGCTAGCTTCATTATGAACTGGGTAGGAGGGAAGAGAACAGGTAGTGCAGATTAAAGGTAATCTGCTGTGTTTTAGGGCTCAGTGTTTGGGCCTATGTTGTTTAATCTCATTTTCATAGATTTGTCAAGATCAAACATATGAAGTAAAATGTGTTGATCTGTACAAGATCTATATTCAGACAATTAGTGAAAATAATAACATGTTCTGCATATACACAAACTGGCAATTACACATGCTGAAATTAATTCAAAGAAAATGTACTAAATGTGCACCTTCTTTAAGACATCTTGATTAACAGCATGTTATATGACACTAAGACTTTTCACCATTTGCTACAGAATTAAATTTATCTTTGTTTTTAAGGTATTTCATAGTGCTTTTTGCACAGCCATTTATCTGTGGATATCTGTATAAATCTTTCTACATTCAGACACAGGAAGCAACATTTAAATTACAACTAAATTCCATTAAATTAAGGACTTCTCATATAACTCTGATAATTCCAATAGTATGGAATAAATTATGATATCATGTTAAGAATTCAAGCAGTTTAGGTACGTTTGAAAATCTGCCTAATTTAAGTGGCTTGGTGAGTGGACATTTAATATAAGATTGAGGGAGTCGGTGTTCATAGGTTCATGGTAAGTACTAGCCTAGCTGTCATTGTCGGACATTTAAGTCTTGACAATGTTCCTTTTTCTGCTTAAAATAACATATCCCATTTGGTTATAGATTGGCCTTACCCATGTCATGGTTGATAATTATATATTATCTCAAATGAATGACTGAGATTACACTATAGCTAATTTGAGAGGACCATGCATGAAATAAAGCATTTAATAACCGCTTCTGTCCATTAGTAATGTAGGAGGGAAATCCTGGGGTAAATTTTCTGCTTCCTATTCATACATCTAAGTTGCACTTGAATATGGACAGGGATGAAATTTGTTTTATGCAGATGAGGAGTCTGTTCTACAGCAGCAGTATCCTCTGTCAGACATATGTGTCCCTCCAAAACATTCTGCTGATGTTGGAGAAGAGGTTTAGATCCCTAGACCGAATATTTCTTATGCCATTGACTTGCAAATTATGCACAAATGGCTTATGGACCTAAACCCCGGCACTAAGCTTATAAAGTTGCATAACATTTGAAAAAAGGTTTTCTATTTTAGTGCAGCATACTACATTTAATGAAATTTAGATTAGTAGAAATGTTTGTACGTACAAGAAGAGATGTAGTGAAAGTTGCTGACTGCATATTACTTAGGCTACAGAGTAGAAGGGGGGTGATTAGGTGGCAAGAGTTATGCTGGGATGCACTTACAGAATGACTTTGATGTAGGTGAGGGTTGCATCTCAGCATGTGCATAGAATTCCATACTCTGGTTAGGAATGACTGAGGTGAAATATCACTAAATTTACTGTTAGTTTTGTGAATGTGAAGTTTGGTCATTTTATATAAGGCCATTCTGTTTGCTGCAGCTTTAAGCTGGAAGAGGAACAAATGGATCATAGGTGCGTAAGATTTTGTCACATGACCCACTATTGCGATGTGGGAATGTGCATTTTTTTTTGCTTTAATAAAGAGGTGATTGAAAGGAAGCTTGTCACCTAGGATTCCCAGTAGCAGATTCTTGCCAAGTCTCTCCATACTCTAACCTCAATAATCTGTTAGCACATCTATTCCAGACACAAAGAATATTAAACAAAAATTGTGCAATTGTGAACTATAAGCAGTGATTTAACATACTGACATTGACCACCAAGAGCATAAACTTGTAAAGCAGCCTTTTTCAAACATACGCAACCTTAAAACCTATAAAATTGTAAAATATAAAACCATAAAATGTTGAAATTGACAGGTAGTTCCTGATTTTATAAAACAGCACACATCTATTTCCAAATAAATAAATAAATGCACTAATATAAACAAACCAAATACAAATAATGCATCATTCAAATAACTCCAGGGCTGCACATGCCTATAAAGGAAGCAATCAGCCATTCCATAAACAGGTTTGTTAAGCTACGGTTTGCTACTCTATATCCTGTGGCTGATGCAGCTAAAACAATACTCTACTCTACATATCTCTGATTAATTTCATGTATGCTTTTAATAATGGTAAAATTGCTTAATTAATTTCATACATTTTGTTCTCTTAATGCACTGCTGCTGTTATAATGTGTAAGCAGGGCTAACAAGGCTGCTGCCACAACTTGTTACAAAAACAGAAATCTTGCAAGCTTGGTGGTGATGGTTATCACCCCTACGTATCATTATCAGTAGCAACACATTAGCAATATGAGGTGAAGTATTTCTGTGAATTCATGTTAAGGTGATGGATGCCCCCATTATCCCCCTACAACCTGCAGATATAGTAAAACTCAGTAGTTAATCTTGTGAGTGTTTGTTTGTGTGTCTTTCGGCTTTTCCCGGTTAGGGGTCGCCACAGCAGAACTCCAGTCCGCTAATGATTGGCAGTTGAGTTTTACGTACCGGCTTTGCCAGGCCTGACGCACAACCTTCAATGAAGGTACGTCCATTCACACATGTCTCCACGCAGAAGACACTCTAGCTGAGAATCGAACCGAACAGCGTCATACTGTGAGGCGAAAACTCTACCGCAGCACCACCACCGCGGGTTAGTTAATCTTGTGTGTGTAATGAGTAATATATCTGTCTCTTCACAGTTAGCAGGACCAGTGCATTTGCATTATCATTCTTATTATAGCAGTTTATTGATGTGTACTCAATTGCTGCTGTTAACAGCATGTAAAGGTACCTTACCTTACTAACTAGTGGACAAACTCAGTTTCTCTCATGGAAAAATTATACTCCATATGACTTGTGGGTGATTTATGTAGATGCCAACTCCCTCTGTATAAAATTAAAAGAAGCATTATATTACCAAGGCGGTTAAATTTGCACCATTCTTTGTCTACTCCTTGGTTCATTTCTTCTATGTAATTTTTTTACATTTATCCTTCATGGATTGCTATTTGTTTACTGGGTTAGTTCAGTGATCAACTTACTGACCGATTTCAGGCTCAGCTCAGATGAAATACAAAACATTTCACAAACAAAAATGGCAGAAATGTAAACAATAATAGAGTAGTCTAGATTAGTTATATAAAAAAATGTATACATGCATTATAGTAAACAAGCAGAATGTAATGTACAGTATTTGCATTAGTTTGCATTATAGTAAACATGCAGAATGTAATGTACAGTATTTGCATTAGTTTGCATTATAGTAAACAAGCAGAATGTAATGTACAGTATTTGCATTAGTTTGCATTATAGTAAACATGCAGAATGTAATGTACAGTATTTGCATTAGTTTGCATTATAGTAAACAAGCAGAATGTAATGTACAGTATTTGCATTAGTTTCTAAAGTTGGCCAACCTCCAGTAATTCTGTGAAAAGACCAGAGAACTGGAACAGAAACAGGGATAATGTGATCATGTGTCAGGTGATATGTTCTGTGTTGAAGCAGCAGCATTTGTCTTTAATGAAGACGTACTTCTTGAGTTGCATTCTTGCCAAAGATTTGATGCTTGAGAGTAAAATGCCTCTGCAGTGTTGTAGAGTTTGATTCTATGGGCAATAAAAGCTGGTGTGGATTGTGAGCAGTGTCTCAAGTTGCATGTTTTTTCATGAAGTTTAGATGCAGGGGGAGTAAATGCCTAGAGTTGGAGTAGTTTGAAGAGTTAGGATCTTAAGAGGAGGACAGATCTTTCTTTTATGGATGGCCATTTCTTTGTTTTATGAATGGCCATTTGGATTTTCCTAGAAAGACACAGTGACACTCATGCAGGGGTGAGTTTGTAATGAATTGGCAGATGCTTCTGGAGATCACCTGGATTGTGGTGGGTATTTTCCAGAGGCGGATGTGAAAAAAGGGTAGTCCATATTCTAGCTGAGAGAGAACTCATTTTCTAATGTCTGCTCTGACCGGTTGAGATTTTTTTTTTGCCTAGAAGAGGAGGGAGTTAATTTTTGCTCTCACTATGTCCATGTGGAAAAGGAAGCATAGAGACTGATCAAGCTGTAGTCTTAGGTATTTGAAGGTGGATGTTCTTTCTATGGTATGTTTGTGTAAGTCGAAGAAAGTTAAAGACTTAGATGTTAACTGAATTTTCTGTGGAGTTACAAAAAACATAGTTTTCCTCTTGGAGGGAGTCGAGAAGTAATTCATGGTTTATGAGCCATTGACTGAGCTCATGTAATTTGGGACTGAATGTTGGTGTGAAATTGGCTTAATCTGCAAATGGGCATGTCATCTGTGGAGAGGATAACTGGGAAATGGGGGGAGTCACAAGGAAGTTTGTTAACGAATACACAGAAGAAGAGGTAGACAAGAACGGATCCTCGTGGTGCACCTTTGAGAACAGGTAGAGATTCTGACTGAGGGAATCCTATTTTAAAATACTGACACTGACATGTGGTTCCTGATTTTATAAAATATCACACATTATTTTTGACGTTTAGGAGCTAGAACTATGTGACATGTTGATATAATTTTACAAATCCATACACACACACACACAGACACACAGACACACACACACATATATATATATATATATATATATATATATATATATATATATATATATATATATATATATATATATATATAGGTCTAGGACTGTTGAACAAAAGTTCAACACTCCGAACCCACTATCACTGAACACACTTTAACGAAAGCGCTTTCAACGAAAAAGCACTTTCGCTAAAGTGTGTTATAAAAAAATATACATATTAACATCTTTGCAGGGGGGAAAGCCCCTCTGCAGCCTCCACACCCCCTACTTTAATATTCTCACTTCAAGATCACACTAAAGTGAGGAAAAGGGAATTTTCCCTTATCCACACTGTAGTATGACCTCCGCAACAGGCATACTTATGCAAAAGTGCTGCTTCGGTGAAAAGCACTTTTGTGTTAAGTATGCCCAGCCATTAGTGATTCGGTGAAAATTTCATTCGGGGATCAGTACGGATCCCAGATATATATATATATATATATATATATATATATATATATATATATAGGGATCTACTTTTATTTATCGAAATCCCACTTAGTCGTATGATGAAATACCAAAACAATGAGATGACGTTGCCAAAAGTTTACTTTAATGAACACAGAACACCAGGATCACAATCATTTAATTCTGGAAAACAACCACTTGGCCCCCATGGTGAACATTGCTTTTTTATCCACTATACTGCGATCTTGTAGTTGGACATACGCAAATTTGTTCAGACACAGAAGACAGAGAAATGGACATGAATAGAATTGGGTTTATAACAACTTATTCCAGTGACAGTGAAGCTATCAAAAAAATTATACAGAAGAACTAAAGTCTACTTAAATATAGCCTAGAATTATCTATAAGAAAGGACAAAGTTTTCAAACATATTTTTGACAACTGCACCAATTTTAGTAGAAAAGTGCAAGAAAAAATGAGAAGATGTGGAGTGTGCTCACAATGTGCTTATATACATATATGTAGTGAGGTCAACATTATGAATAAAGTCTTTAAAATACAAGGAAATTATAACTGTCAAACATCTGGAGTTATTTATGTTGCACTCTGTGTGACATGCCCCACTTATTACATACGTAAAACTGAATGAAAATTGAAGGTATTGAATATATGAACATGTATATGACATTACTAGGAAAAACGACGAATACTAGAAATACCGTACCAAAGAGGGAAACTGTATGACTGCTAATAAAGTAAAGATAAATCCCAACAAACAGAATGATGACTGCACATAGGTGCCGGAAGCTGTTGAAGACTGGGGGGGGGGGGATGAGAGGGGCACTTAGTGATCTAAAAAGGCCAATTTTTTATAACTATTTAGTACCACAACATAGGTTCACTTGGAGGACATTTTAAGCTTAGCCAATTCCCTTTTGGTGCTTGAATTAACATTTTCTGATTGGTCTTACCTATCCCATGGCTGATAACTGTATATTAGCCCTAGTGAGAATAACTGTGATCATACCATAGATAATTTGAGGAGACCCATGTAAGGGATGCAGCATTTAGGAACTACCTCTATCCATTAGTGCCATGAGAGACTTTTCTAATATTTTGCCCTTCCTCTAGAGTGCCATATTGCTTCTGTTACTGTACATCTGTTTATTTAATGAGTCAGTACTTTTTAGGCCTTCTTCTATATTTCTATATTCTGTGACATTTCTTTACTACAGCACTTTGTTTTGGGTCAGCTAATTACTCCTCCTGGAGTATTATCTTGCACAGGATTATACAATATGTCTGGGCACTGCCACTTTTTTCTTTTTCTCATTTTCTAATGCTGTATTACATCATGCTGAGATGCATTATCTTACATGCTAATGCTGTATACATCATGCTGAGATACATTATCTTACATGCTAATGCTGTATTACATCATGCTGAGATGCATTATCTTACATGTTCTTCTAATGATTTTCTTTCTTTGAAAGTTGTTTTTAATACTTTCTGTTTGTTCCGTTTCCAAACAACTACGCCTGTATCAAAATTCTTGCAGTTACTAAACAGATCCTTTTTTATATTCTTGACTTTCTGTGTACTTTCTTTAATATATTACTTCTTACATCTTTTGTTGTTCACTAATAGTTGTTGCTACATGTTGTGCAGCGGAACTGGCCTTTATAGAAATTGATGGATTGTGAAATACAAAACTTATGCTGTTATTGCATGAGGCATTTATTGGGTAGAGTGGCTATTGACTCCATCCAGTATATTTCCCTTTTTTCTATTTTGGGAACTATCCACTATATCTTCCTTTATTCTATCTAACCTTATTCCAAACTGAAGAGCGTTTATCCATTCAACCATGAAGCTATCATTGTCTTCCAAGCAATTGTTACAACACACTGATGATTATTTTCTTCTACATTTTGAATTACAGCAACTTGGATTTTGAAATGTTCACACTGTAAGCAAATCTTGCAATTTACTACTTAGTCCTAATTTTTATAAAAGTTACTGCAACTGTTACAAATAGTACATATATATATATATATATATATATATATATATATATATATATATATATAGGGTCTATGTCACTTTGACAAAACGGCTGAAGTTCGAACACCATATGTTCGAACATCTAACCTCAAAGTGCAAAAACATCGAAGGCTTAGAACAGTGATTTTTTTCCCAGGGAAAAAAATCGCTGTTCCAAGAAACACACACACAACACAAGCACACCAAAAAACAGCCATCCACCCACATACACTTAAAACCTACACGTAACCCTACACTAAACTGTACATACACTACTATCTATCCATGTACCTTAACCCAGACCCAAACCCTAATCCTAAGGTCTGTCACTATCGCACACTCACCTGACCCCCGCCCTAACCCTAACTCACCTATCCCTCCCTAACCCTAAAGTCTGTCACAATCGCACACCCACCTCACCCGTGCCCTAACCCTAACTCACCTACCCCGCCCTAACCCTAAAGTCTGTCACTATCACACACTCACCTCACCCGTGCCCTAATCCTAACTCACCTAACCTGTGCCCTAACCCGAATGCCCACGCAATCGCACACTTACCTGAACCTGACCTGTAACTTTCCACCACAGTGCTGAATATAGCAAAGCCACAGAAACGGCTCGCCAAATTCTTTCCCTGGTAAAGAATTTGGTGTTCTGCTGCTTCATGATAATCAGTCTTCAAACTTAACAGTTCGAACACATGCTGAAGTTTTTATATATATATATATATATATATATATATATATATATATATATATATATATATATATATATACACACATACACACACACACATATATATATATATATATATATATATATATATATATATATATATATGTGTGCGTGCATTTGTGTGTGTGTGTGTGTGTGTGATTATAAAAACAAATAGGTGCCCAATAATAACCAGTAATAATACAACCCTTTCTTTATTGCACTTGAGAACTATCTAACACACCAATGCATGTGGCTTCCCTGGCTAAAGAAAGTACATAATCATGGAACATTCTAATAATGAGTAGTTGTCCATGTACTTCTCTAATTACAGCTTAATCCACAATTGCAAAGTCTATCTTGATAGTTATGTTCAGGTTTCAGAATAATTCATTTTTTAAGCACTTAAAAGTACAACCCCAAGTGTGGAATATCCTAGCTAACATATAAGATATTTTAGATCTGAAGGATAGAAAAAAATATAACTTAAAAGAAAGCAAACTGATGCCCTGTTACTTCATGGCTGTTTTGGAACAAATAGCCTCAACTACCTTGAGAAAAGATTAGAAAACACACACACACACACACACACACACACACACACACACACACACAGCATCTTACACATAACAGAGCCAAGCAGCTTACACATAACAGTGCCCAGCAGCACCAGCTTACACATAACGGAGCCCAGCAGCTTACACATAACAGAGCCCAGCAGTTGATACATAATGGAACTCAGCAGCAGCAGCTTACACATAATGGAGCCCAGCAGCTTACACATAACGGAGCTCAGCAGCAGCGGCTTACACATAATGGAGCCCAGCAGCTTACACATAATGGAGCCTAGTAGCAGCAGTTTACACATAACGGAGCCCAGCAGCAGTTTAAACATAACGGAGGCCAGCAGCAGTTTCACAAATATAAATAAATAAATGGCAGTGCTTTCTGTGTGACTCTGGCAGGAAGTTTCCTTACTGTGGGTGACTCTCTGGCAGCAATACTTCCTGCACATGTTTGTGTTTAAAATTCATGTGATGAATGCATGGGTCCTAGCAACTGTAAAAGTGGAGGGGTGCTCCCTCCCCCTCACTCTATGGTTCTGGTGCCTATGTGATTGCAGTCAACAAATATGACAACACTTGAATAACCAAAGTCATAAAATGTAAAAAACATTTAATTACGAACGATACGCGCTTTCACTAAATAGCTTCATCAGACCATGCTAAAAGCTAAAAAAGTCATGGTTCTAGCCCCACTATGATTTTCATCATTGGTTGTTAACAAACAGTCCATTGCCAACCCCAGAAGTTCCTGCTTCCATAATATCCATTACAGAGCCACTGATTCCCTCCCTGTTTAAAGATCTGACTTCAGCAGTTGCTTGAAAGTTCTTAGTTTTAGGGGCATTGACTTCATTGGCATGTTTCTTAAAGGGGAAATGTACCAGAATAAAGGAACATTATTATAGCATTAGAAAACAAGACAAGACAAATGTTTTCTATAAGCACACTATCACCTGTCCCATGTACAAAAAATTTTTGTTTTCTGTGCTGGAGCAAGGAAGTCATGATTTTAGGGGTGGCAATTTCAAAACAAATCTTGAACAAAAGGAGGCTTTATGGCAAATCAGATTAAATTCAGATAAAAAAAACTAGTATAAATGATGCTGTTAATATTAAATTTATTTATTATTTATTTTATTTTACATTTGTTGACCGGGCTAGTCTAGCTGGATATATGTCCATTTTCAGTAGAGGCCCGGGGATAAAAGCTCCAAATTATTAGTACATCAATTAATAAAGTGTAACAATAAAAATAAATGGAGATGTAATGGAAACAGGAAAAATTTTCTCTTTTTTTTTTTTTTTTAGTGAGTAAAAGTAACAGGCTATGTGATGTTCATAACAGAGTACTGTTTACACACATGTGAAATATAGAAAATCAGTTACTGTGTGATGTGCTTAGCATCATTATAAAAACATATTAAATGAAAATAAATGTGAACAGAGATGAAGGAAAGATAGGAAAGGTATCAGGGATAGTATAGGTAGAGTTTAAGGATTAGATTATTTTCATAGAGGAAGTAGAATAGATAATGTTATGAAAGAGAGGCAGGGATGCTCTTATGAAGGAAAGGGAGAGACATTAGGGTAAGTAGGCAGTGAGTCTTTTATTCCAAATCACAGTGGAAAGTTGAGCAGCTGAGAGTCCCCTACTAAGTTATTGGATGTAATTGGGTTCAGGGGGAAGGAAGGATGACAGGGAAAGAAAAACAGGGTTAGTCTGGGTTAGTGCAGGGGCATAGCCATTTTTTATTGAGATACTTTTTTGAGATTTTTTTTTTAAATAGAGGGAGAGAAGTCAGAGATGAGATGTCTGAGGGTAATTTATTCCATACTTTTCCTACTGAGTTGGAGAACAAGCAGTCTCCTGCAGAGTTATTGGGTCTAGTGGTGCTGATCAAAAGTTTTTTAGAAGACCTTAGATGTTTAAGGTTATAATAAGGGGTAATAAGGTTATTGAGTATTGGGGTTTTTGTAGGTTGGTACAGGGTTTTGTGAGCTATTATAAGTTGTAGTTGAATCCGATTGGGAAGTTCAAGCCAACCTAGTTGTCTAAGATTAAGGCAATGATGTGTCCTGAATGGGGATGCGGTATCAAATCTAGCAATGTTATTGTAGCATATAACTAGTTTATTGAGATTTTTTTGAGAGATTGGTATAAATAGGGCAAGCATAAAGTAGAGTAGAGATCAGATGAGTTCTGGCTAGGGTAATTCTAGTGGCAGGAGTAAGAAAGGGTTTGATTCTGTATAAGCTACCTATTTTTTTGTTCACAGATTTTATGGTAGTGTTAATGTGATTTTCAAAATTAAGGTTATTGTCTATAGTAATTCCTTATAATTTTGTGGTGGTGTCTGGAGAAATACTAGTACTGTTATTGGAAGTAATAGTGAAATTTAGGGGGATGTGATTTCGTGTTGGTGAAAAGAGTAGTAGCTTAGTTTTCTTGAGGTTGAGTAGGAGGCAGCGTTGTGAGAACCATTGTTCTACTGTGTTAAAGGCTTTTTGGGTAAGAGTCTGAAGTTCAAGTTTGAGAGGTAGCTGTGCAGATTATAGTGGAGTCATCTGCATATTGAATACAGGTAGTATGAGGGATAGCTGAGAGCGGATATCTAGAGAGATAGGGAGGTGGTCAGATAGTGAATTTTTCCAGAGTACTGCTTGTTGGCGGTTTTCAAGGTAAGATTTAAACCAAGTTATGCTGTGGGGGAATCACGTGAGAGAGAGAAGAGAATGTGCAAGAGTAATTGGTGATTCACCATGTCAAAGGCTTTGGATAAGTCTATGAATAGTGCTGAAGAGCGACTGTTTTTGTTGCGGTTAGAGTTTATGGTATGGTATTGGTGAAAGAGAGCAGTGCAGTGGTAGTACTGTGTGAAGGTCTGAAACCATGCTGACAGTTGGCAAGTAGGTTGTGTTGGAAAAGATGGTTAAGGAGTTTTTTATGGATACATTTTTCCATGATTTTGGCAATAGGGGATAGTAAAGCTATGGGACGATAGTTAGAGAATTCATTAGAGTTTCCTCCTTTATGTAGTGGGATAATGTGAGAGATTTTCCAGACTCCAGGGACAGTTTTTTCATTAATGGATCTACTTATTAATATAGAAATGGGATACGCAATGGCTTTAGCTCCTATTTGCAGGAACTCTGCAGGGAGTTTGTCTGCGGAGGGGGTGGCAGGTTTAGGTTTGTGTAACAAAGAAGAAATCTATGATGTAGAAATAGGAAGAAAGTGAAATGAGCAGGGTGTATTTACAGAAGAAGGAAGTATCTCTGAGGTATCGGGAGATAAGTGATTTGCAAGATTTTGTATAGTATTAGTGAAGAAGGAGTTAAAGGCATTTGCTGTTTGTATAGGGTTGTCAGGGTTAGAGTGCTGTGGGTTGGGTGTAATAGTTTGGCCTGGGGATAGAAGATAATTGATAGTGGACCAGAATTTTTTTGGTTCCTTATTGGATGTTTGTTGCAAATGAAGGTAGTAGTTCTTTTTGTCTAACAGTATGGCTTTTTTTGTGTTGTTTCTACATTCTCTGAAGGTTTGATGATCAGCTTGGGACTTGGTAGTACGCCATTTAGTCCAGGCTTTGTTTCTGGTAATGATTTTGTGTCTAGTATCCTTGCTAAGCCAGGGGGCTGGTTTGGTTTTGGTTCTGATGGTACGAGTTGGTGCATGCTGATCTAGAATAGATAAGAATGTGGAGTTGAAGTATTGCACTGCATCATTAAGAGGGAGTATCTTTAGAGGGGTCCAGTTACATTGCTTTAGTTCTGTTAGAAAAAGTTCTGAGTTAAATAGCTTTTTTGAATGTAGTGTTCGGAAAGTGGTTGTAAATGTTTTTTGAAAGACCGTAGAGTCTATATAAGGAAATAACTTCCTGAGCTTTGAAATTTTATTGATTAATTGTGCAATTGTTTAAGTGGAAAGATGTGTTCATTGGTGCAGAGGTACTTCAAAACTTTTTTAAATGTGATATAGAGAATGCATATTTTATTCTGAAGAAGTTTGGTTACGAAAGCGTGGATTTATGGGAAGCAAACTAAAATCATGAGGCAACAACCTGAACGTTCTGTAAAACCCATACAGTTGAGAGGTATTATGAAGCAGTCTTTAACTTTTAATGTTACAATAACAGTATTGTTGTGATGCATACATACCACATGCTGCTTACATCCATGCCAATCAACTTTCATGGGCTCTAACATTCAGAACATGATCTGCCTTAGCTGTGGAAAAAAACAGAATAGAACAGAACACATTTATGAATACCAAGCCTGACAATATGCAGGTTTACACTCTTACAAGTAATGTCTGAAAGTCATACTTATACATCTGTGGGGTGCCACCAGTCTGGCAGTCCTCAATCCAAGGGTTGAGGGTATCCCTCCTTCTCAAACTGAGGTCTTGGTAGTGGTTCTTACACTGTTCACCAGTGTAGGGGATACTGGTAGCAGTTGTCACAGCCTGGGCCACACTATTCCATGCCTCTGTCCTTGGTTGTGAACCATGATAATGCCTCTTCAGGAGCCAGGGCCCATGGTCATTCACTTGGAGTCCAACTAACACTTCGGACTCCTGGACACCCCACCTTTGAGCCCTAAATCTCAAACCCTCTCGAGGAATGCCTTCTATGTCTGTCATAGAGCAAGTCCAATGTAGAATGATATTTTCCCACTAAATGCATGTATCATGTTTATTCAGAGGGTGCACTTTTTTAGTTGGTAACATTTGAAAAAGCTGTGCATTGCTTACCATCACACAAACAGGGTACAAAGGGTGCAATTTGTTTGCGTGATGATAAGTGATACAGAAGTTTGGTAACTAATGCAATTTCTATGTTATTTGAGATACAAACAATTCTGTAACTGTGTTGTTCCAATGGGAAGGGCATACCAAGCCACAAAGCAGGAATTATACTTGCCTGAACACAGTGCACATTATACCCACAGTCATACTTTTGCAATTAACTAGATAATTCTTCTTCTTCTTCTTCTTTCAGCTTTTTCCTGGTTAGGGGTCGCCACAGCAGATCACCTGTCTGCTCATGATTGGCAGTGAGTTTTACAGTGTCGCGTTGCCAGCCCGGTGCCCAACCTTCCACAGAAGGCACACACATGCACACACTCACACCTAGGGCCAATTTAGAGTGTCCAATCCACCTACAGCATGTCTTTGGGATGTGGGAGAAAACCGGAGCACCCAGAGGAAACGCACGCGACCACAGGGAGGACATGCAGACTCCACACAGAAGGTATCCCAGCCGAGAATCGAACCAGAGAACCTCTTGCTGTGAGGTGGCAACGCTAACCGCTGCACCACCGTGGCCGGCCACAATTAACTAGACAATACATAAATTAATAAATAATTACATAACTGACACAATATTACTGTGCCAGTCCTAAGTCATATAAATATTATATAAGCTATACTAGGTCACCTGCTATAAGTGAGAGTGACTATAATGTGAATTCTAACAACATTACAATTGAATGACATGCACTGTATTCAAACCCTGGACCATATGGATGTTAGCCCTGCACTGACAGCTATTGCCACAAGAAAGTAGGGAAATCCTTTCTCTATGTGTCCGCTCATTGCTAAATACTGCAATGTTACAATAGTAAAACAACAACTGTACACCTTGACTCAAAGCAAGGATCAGCTAGACTTCAGACGTAGACTTAGCACCTGCTGCCACAGAGTAAGTTACATGATACCCCCTAAGTTAGTATCCATTGTTAAGTTCTCACTGTTAACTGCAGTGCAATGGCACTTAGAGGATTTGTGTGATGCACAATTACATTAATAGAAAGCATCTGGTTTCTATTTTTGGCTGTCTGCATCCTTTCTGCTACCTGGGTGGTCCAGACATCCATTTTGCACAATGCTGCTCTACATGCAAAACTGATTAACATAGCCAAACCTGTTTGTGCTAAGCAACGCATTGTGCAAACATTGCATGCCCCCCCCATCACCCACTAAAGTAGGATAGAAGGAGAAAAAAAGGGGAAGTACAGGAGGTATGTCTGCAGACTGCTGAATTTTCAGTCTCACTCGAATGCACCTTCAGAAAAGTGAATGGGTGCCTTATCTCTGTTTGCTACACAAACAGCTTGGCAGCAAACAACTTTAGCTTATCCATCACACAACAATCTTCCATGATGTATTTTAACTGATATCAAGCCATCAGCTGTTATTTATATATGTATTATATGAAATAGATTTGGATGTACTGCACATAGTGATCACACAACCTATTAGGACTATTGCTTGAAATTATACCAATCTGTGTTGCTTGGCCATTCAGCAGTTATCTGACCAGTATTCAGAGATATGCAGTGTGAAAGACAGTCCACCTCATTTACCTTACATTGTGTGTGTATATTAACTGGGAATAGTATGATATGTGGTTGTCAACAAATGAAGGCCAAGTTGGATGGCACAAAAAACATAAACTGCTCTTTTGGTGGTGGGAGTAAAGGTGAATTCCTGTTATAGTACATGCAAGGGTACATTGTTCTTATGAGGGGGTGGGCCAAGCTGAGGTCATGTTATGGCACAACTTATCTATGTAAAGATATTCCGTTACAAACATGTGATGCTAAACTGAGGCCATGCATTGATCATCAGTACTTTTGAGAGTTATGAATGTGTGAATCATGCATGGCTGAAGACTATTACTTTCTAATGGGCACATACAAGTGAAATTACTCTCTGCTGTCATATGTTACTTGACTTCCTGTACACATCCCCCACCTTTTACTTGCTTACTATACCATGTGATGAAATACAAGTACATGCCATAATAGTATTATGCATTACAGTACATGTTCAGGACTTAGCTTGTGAATGCTGTGTCTATACTCCACTCTTTGTGACATCTCTAGGAAAAACCAGCATGGAGTCTTGTTGAATAGCCTCACAGGATTGGTTGATTAGCATGCACTTCACCTGGTTATGCAGTAATTAGCATCTCGGGACACAGACTAAGACAAATACAATCCATTAATAATGCATTCTATTATAAAAAGTCAAATGTGTAGCTAGCTAAACTAATGTTGAGAAGAGTTAGTACATTGCTCAACTCACTAAGGCAACCATATTTCTTCATAGTATTTCTCTACAGAGAAGTATTTTACTCCAGCAAGCATGTTCCCATTTTGTACCCTACATAAGGCATATGCTGGAATATAGTTATGAATAAATGTGAAGTAATGTTTTTCACACTTTAATTTGTATGCATTACTTAGAAGTGTAACAATGGCATGGCCTTGGTTGTCAAGTCATTTCACAGGTGCACAGCATTGAGAATAACTAAAAAAGGAATTCTGTATTATAAATATGATCACATGTTACATAGACAGGTCCTTTGATAGCACTTTTAGCATATCAAAGATGTTTTGTTAGCATAATGGGTCCTTAGTCTGTCATTTTATTTGGGGAGGGACAAAGAAGAGTACTGGGGCACTAACTAGACTGCACTGTTATTTTAAGTGGGTGAGCATATTATACTTACTGTTATGGCACAAACAAAGATATGATTCTCTTGTTAGTCTCCTTGTTTTATAGTCTCCATCTTATTATTTTTTGAACTATGCAGACTCTTTCATGTTTATCTAGGGGGGAATACTGATATCCTTCATTTATTGATTTATCTGTAAAATGTTAATTTGCAGTTATGTGATCCTTTTGTGTTTCTTTTGTCTTGTATGACACAATATGTCTGCTTGTCATAGGCCCTAATTTACAGATGCAGAGAGTAATCTGATAGTTGATGCCTGAAAGCAACATGCTGCTGTGCTGCTGCCCAGGGGGAGGGTCAGTATGGCTGAGTGTACAGCCCTCTGGGCTGAATTAGTGGCCAACATTAACACCGTCATGTGGCACAATCGCACATATGAGCAGGTGCATCACAGAGCAACAGACATGGTAACTGCTACAAGTAGGTGTGCAGCTGCAGTGGCACATGATTGTCAAGTCACAGGTGGAGGCCCTCCTGCAAAACCCCCTTTCACTGCCACTGAGGAACTCCTGGTGAACATTGCCATCCAGGACAGCTCTCAGCAATCCATTGCACAGTATGTTCTGGATATGGGTGCAACTCCTGCATCCCAAAAGGTGCTTCCAGCTATGTTTCATTAGATGATAATTAGAATACAGTGGTATAGTGCACTAATTTCAGTAATGTATATGTCTGTGTCACTTGTTTGTTGGGTGGGTGGATTTAGGATTGCTGCAGTTATAAGCTTAATTTGAAGTTGTCAGCCACATTCTTGTTGACATTTGAGGTACTGCAGATTTAGAGGTGTAAATATATTGCTCCCCTGTTTTACTGTTAAATGTGATGATGTGGCCATTTCCTCCTGCTTTACTTATTTCAGGACTATCGTGAAAAAATTCAAGTTGACTGCTACTACAGGCTACAGTGAATTGAACTAAACCACTATTAATACTTGAACATTTGCAGAACCCAGGTCTTATGTCTCCGATATTAGAGTGCTGGTAATTGGGTCTTCGTAGAATGTATCTATCTGCAGATGCAGTTTTCTTAAACAACAGTAAAAACCAAGGATCAGATCACATAGCAATAAATAAACTTAAAATCTAATAAGATAAATAAAATCACTATGAGGCAACAGATCCTTTTTAAAACAATCATATAATAGTTTTATTTCTTCTTTATAAAGCAGGTAGATGAGCACTGTGGTTAATCAGAAACATTGAATTCCAAGTATTTATACGGTGCTGTAAAATAACACTTCCATAGTCAGCATCATACAAATGCCATGGTCATAACAAGGAATTGAAAAGTATCAATTTTATTGACTGGATTTCACTTTATGGCTTTTCACTAGGTTCAATGAATCACTGTGAAGACAACTATCCTAGATGACCTATGGGGAATTGTTGTTATAGGTTTTATTACTGGACACTTCTCTGGATGGAATGCCAATGAGGGCCGAGGAGGACACAGCCAATCGGAGCCTCTGCAGATGGTAGTGAGCATGGCAAACTCAAAGGTTGGAATAGCAGTTTGCCCCACCAATAGCTAGTATGGAAAAAAAAATGTAGGGAACCAATAGTGATGAATACAAAAATGGTGGGAAGTTCTGTTAGCAATGGGTTGGATAAAGGTCCATGAAGTAAGGCAGTGGGTGTGTGTAGAGGTGACATCAGGATGATGTTGAGAAAAGAAAAAAAAAAACAATTGTAGGCATAATGGCGGGAATTCATGCCCACAGTAAATTGGATATCGGGCAGGGAGGTGTGTCAACAGGGAAGATCTGCAAGATTGGGTAGAAGTGGGGTAGCTTCCTGAGTGGATGAACACGAATAACTAAGTAGCAAATTGAGGTCCTGTTTCAGGCCCTTGTAATTGGATGTTTAATTATAAGGTGGCTTTGTGATTGAACAATTGTGATATAATAATAAACCGAAGTATGATAAAGATAGTGACAAGGATCGGCTAAGCATACTGATATTGAATAAAAGTGTTTGTCAATGTAGAAAATAGATAAAAGCTGTGGAAAGAATATGACCGGGACATGAAAAACTTCTAAGGACAAACAAATCCTAATTTGTCCACCAATCTTAGAACAATGGCAGATAAAGAATGTAGATAATTATCAAGGCAATCAGGGCAAGTAAGCCTGGGGGTTGGTGTGGGGTGTGGAAGAACCTGCGTGTGTGTAGTGGGCAGTTACGTATAAAACCTGAATTTGTATGATCGATATAGCAAATTTCAATGTGTAAAAATAGTTAAAAATATGAACAAATCATCAAAGAACATTGAAATTATTAATTATTAGTCAGTTCCTCGTGTATTCAGCAATCTTCAAATAGTGGCAGAAAATAAAATAAAAACAACAAAAGTCGAACTGTTTATTCCTCCATTGTCAAAATACTACTAATGCTTAGAATAATTAATGTGCATGTTCACCCAAGTGGGCTTAATTTGCCCAATGCAACAGTATAACTTGAAAGAATTGGAGCCAAGGGAAGGGAATGGGAATATGAAATTATCAGAGCACCAGAACGAGTATGCATGGGGGTATATAATGGAGTGTGAAAGAAAACTGTGTGTGTGTGTGTGTGTGTGTGTGGTGGGAGTGGAAGGCTCGGATCCCTAATGACACCACAGGGAAATTGCTAAAAGCCCTACTGGAGAATAACTATTTTTGATTTAATGGCTAATACTACAGACAGCTGCCCTAGGTAAATGGGGAAAGGGACTATGTGTACAGTTCTCCCTATCTTGAACTAATGGGTTGTTACTTGCACTACATAGAATATATTTTTATCATCTGCAGTGGATCAGAACTGAAGCTTAAGGATTTTCTAAAGCACATTGATCAGTCAACAAACTTCCTGAAGCAATTTTCCTGAACCTGACAATCACCAAATCCAACTCCATACTTTCACATAACTTATACAGAAAACCAACAAGAGTCAACCTTCTTCTTCATAAGGACAGCATGCACCCCCTAGGGACAAAGAAAAATGTGATAAAATCCCAGGGGATCTGCATGGCAAGGGTTTCTAAAGAAATGCCTTATTTCACTAAGAACTTCATTGATGTAGAGAAAGATTTCCTTGCCCGGAACTATAGTGCAAAATTAATTAAGAATATCCTCCAACAATTGTCAAAGAAAAAAAAAAGAGACTGACCCCAAATTCTCCACTAGAAATAATAGCTCAAAAAAGAGGAAACTAATGAACCAATTTAAGGAGCTTGCTATGACGATTTCATACTCAGTGTACTGGAATACCATTATAAAAGCAACTAAGGAAAACTGGATCATCTTAAGCAGCAATATAGCCCTCAACAAAATAATTACAAAAAGACCGGTCTTCAATATCAGGAGAAATAAAAACCTGAGAGACTTCCTGGAAAACAATAAAATCAAATCATCTGATACATCAGACGATAGACCTTTGGCACCTCTAGCTGCAGTCCCCAAAGCTGTTCCTACTTTTCCTATATGAGCGGGAACTTTGGTTTCCTCTACCCAAACTCAAAGAAATTTTACAAGAGCCAAGGAAATTACAACTCTTCCGCCAGGGGTGTGGTATATCAAGCTCACTGCTCAAAATGCCCAAGTGTCTATGTGGGAAAGACTATAAACAAGCTTAAAATCCAAATCGCAAGTCACCTCACAGATATTTGACAAAGAATCACTTCCAATGGTTTGGCTAAACACCTTTTGAACACCAACGATCATGATCACTTCACTTTCCATGTACTGGATAACCCTGAGTTCGAGGAACTACAAGGCCGGTAAAATGATAAACTGGAGAAGTTAGAATTAGAATGGCAACTGAGACTAGAGACAAAAACACCCATGACTGAACACACAACTATTCATTGTAAGTATTCTGAACTTGAGAAAACTATACCACCATGTATACTAGTAAACTGAAAATTTTCCCATGTTGCATTGCTTTTCCCTACTTGTTTTTATAAACTGTTTTTTGAGTCACCCTTATGCCTTTACAACTTTTTTATTATGTCATCAGCACTCTTAAATGTTGAATAAACTGTTTTAATGCACAAAAAAACTCCTAGTTAATATAACATTTGGATTTTTATTAATTTTGTAGTTATTATTTTTACTTTTATTTCAATGTTATGCAATGGTAAAAAATTCTGGAAGTACAGTGAGACTCAAACTTTGCTGACTACCTCCGGTTTCTGCAGGTAGATCTGAAGAAGCATCCATGAAAGTGCCTGACCCTCGATTTTTATTTTTTCCTCTGTATACTACATGGAAACCAATTTTTATTTTATTTTTCTGGAATAGAGCTTTCCATATCTGACTGTTTTTTTATATCAATGCTGATTATATATTTTGGTAAAGATCATGCCCCCGGATTCATGAAGCTCGGCGCAAGGCCAGCGTAAGGCTTGCACTGGCCATGCAGTGTAGATGTGGAGTAGTCGCGCCATATGCATATTAATGAAGGCACGCAGCCGCCACAGCCATGTGCATAGGAAACGTGCACAAGTGCAAGGGCGATCGGGTTGCGCGGGAGGCGTGTCAATGTCGGCTTCTGAGGAGCAACCTAAATTGCTGAATATTATATTCCGCCAGCAATAGTAATCATACCTATCAGTGTCCGTGGAGAATGAAACATATGCAAAACTGAGTCCCTGCGAACAGAAAATGAAGACTCAAACACAAATGCACGGTAGGGAATAATGGGTCCCTACCCATGAACAAATGACAGGAAAACCGTGTGCCTGTAGTCGAATGAAGTGTAGATAGCTATACCATGTGGAAGTGAAACGTATCAGATGTTAGCGTGCCGCCAGTAGGTACATCCAGTCCAACAGAGAGGGTCACCAGCTGACCCATAATTTGAGGGAGGGAACATAGCTGTGCAGATGTGTCCATAACAAAATACATGAGGAGAAATGTAGATATAGGTAGTGACCGTATGTCTGAATCATATCCCACAAGCCATGTAATAGTCACATACAAAAGGTATGTCCGTATTTCAAATACCAAATGTGATAGGAAATAGCATACGCATGTAAACGAAACAGAAGGAACATATAAATGAGCAATAACAACATGGACACATGTAGGCTGAAAGGAACAGTATGATCCGTACCGTTGACCAAGATTATCACCTGTCCCACTTTGCGAGCGACAGTCCCTCTGTGGGCAGATGTGTCCTGACACAAACATGTAAAACTGGCAAATGTCCAGAGAATATAGGACATAATTCCACCGTAGATGTCATGCAATTGTTGCATTAAACATAGTTCACTGGACGTATAATACAGAAATGTCATAGCAAACAGAATAAGATACCGAAATGCTACAAGAATAAGCTTAGATATAGGCAAGAATTGTAAGTTCTATCTGCCGAACTAACCATGGGTATGTGTCAGCCTGTAAAATATGCTGTGTTCACTGCAACTGTCACAATAAGGTTGCCACCCTTACAAATGGCCAAAGTGGGACATGTTTGGTGCAGACATCAGACTGTACAGGCCGACACATACCCACGGCCAGTACAAAGAACAGAACATAACTGTTTTGCCTACAGAAAAGCGTATTCCTGTAGCATTTTAGTTGCTTAGTCTGTTTCTCATAACAGTCAGGTATTTTAGATACAGAATTAACTGTTTATTGCAACTATCACATAAAATATAAGAAATATGTTTGTCCTAAACTCCCAGGACATTTGCCATGTTGACAATTACATGTCAGGACACAACTGCCCAAAGAGGGACTGTCCCTCGCAAAGTGGGACAGGTGGTAACCCTATGTCACACTGTGGACAATTGAAAAGGTGGAAACACAACCGTTGACTGTGGGGAGGCAATGTCCACAACAGTCCGGCATGTGTAAGGAATAGCTTGGACATAAGAAAAGGTGCCATCCTACCAATGAGTAGAACAGGCTGGCAAAATCCGGAAGGCAGCTGTATAATCCGAACGTGTATGTGACACAGTCGAATGGGTAGTACCCCGATACACCAACCAAGTAATGAAAGTGAAGTAAGGGCGTGTACCTATGTGCGTGAGGTATAGCATGTGGACAGCAAACATGGCAGGGTAGTCCACACAACCATAAAGGTACCCGACACATGTAGGGTAGTCAATGTGTAACTCTGGCCGTGTCATGGGCCAACAACCAAAGTAGTGCTCTATGGGGTGTGAGTAATCGCGTGTGAGGGGTGTGTGTTTAATGGTAAATTCCTCAAAGGCGATACTTGTGTTGTATGCAGAAAAGGTGAACCGGAGGTGTATGAGGGGGCAGCGGGTGAAGTGGAAAGAAACACAACCTCATGAAGAAACAGCTGCAAGACAAGCAGACAGGCCATAGTGTAGAACACAATCCCACAAACATGAATATGGAAATATGCGAGACAAATGTATACATACGGCACCATCACATACCCACAGATGGGTCCTGATGGAACAGGCCATAACAAATGCAACACACTTGGATGCATAACAGCCTACCAAGCATACCCTCCACAACACACAACCTGCCACCATACCAGAACGTCCACCAAATCCAGGCATACTTGGTCCACTGGTTTGTTGCAGAAACAGCTACACACAGTGACCCCTACGCATATGCAGTAGGTATTGTCACCCTAGGCAGTGTCAGGATTGCAAACCATGTATCCCCTGCAGGTAAAACCCCCTGCACGTTTTCGTGAAGCCACAAAAATCTTCGGTATCTAACTTGTTTTAGTCTTGACCAATTTTTGGGATATCCCTCACGGGATGACCAACTTGTGGAAATAGTAGAATGGGTATGATGACATGATGTTCAATCCAGTAGATATCTGGACACAAGTCAGAATGTGCAGGGGAGATCCATGACACTGTCCAGCCCTAAGTGGGCATGCATAACCTACCACCCAGGATAAAATACCTTCCCATGACGCATGTGTCTAGACACGAATAGGAGGGAGAATATAATGCACACGTTTGCAAAGTGGAAAATGGCATGAGGGCGAGGAAGACACTATGTAAACAGGTCAACCCTGATCAAGTGTGAGGGACACTGACTGTGTGCAGTCGTGACTGATCATACCTGTCAACCTGTGTGAGCAAGATATCTGGACAGAGCTGTGAATATAAGTGAGACAAAGGTCCAAACTCAGGGACAATCTGTAAACATATCTCTTAGAAACAGAATTTGATAGAATAACAGTTTGCACATTGGCATTAATGTCTAGACTCTAGAGTATGAAGTCTGAAACCCAACTGTCTGTCAGCACGTTCCGACTGCAGTCTTTAATGCTGAGCTACTGCTGTGCCAGAACACAACAGTGTATTACAGAGGTCCGTGCCATACCACTCAACTGTCCGGATATTCAGAGAATGACTAGGGTCACCACCTGTCCCACTTTGCGAGTAACAATCCCTCTGTAGGCAGTTGTGTCCTGTGAAAAAAATCAAGACATAGCAAATGTCCTGAGAGTTTATTTCCTAATTTACTTTAATAGTCACATAAAACGGTTATTTTATATATGAATCCTCAATATGTTATGTTATGTGAAGTAGCATAAGCAATTCAAATGTTACTAGAATAAGCTATTATATGTACAAAAAAGGTTAAAGTTCAGTACTATGCATGGCTGTAGGTATGTTTAGTCCTTGAGAATCTGACATCTCTACAGAACATGTCCCACTTTGGGCAGTCGAAAAGGTGGCAACCCTAAGAATGACCACAGGTTCTCCCCATAGTGTTGGTGTGTGCCTCTGACAATCTGTACCATTGTGGTAAATAGCTGAGGATTGATGTCAGTAGATAATGAGAAATATCCTGAGTATAAGACTCCACAACCTGCAGAAAAGTCATGCTAATGCAAGACCTAGCATTCTATCAACGTTGTAAGCTTGTAAGAGCAATTGTTAAAATGTGTCCCTAATTGTCCGCCCATCGTGTAGGTTTTGCGCAGGTTCGGTGCTCTAAGAGGTATGGTCCATACATATTTATAGAAACAGCCCTTCACACTTGTGTAATGTACAACCACATACCTGTAGTCACTTCATGTCCAAAAATAGCAATCCCCGTATGACTGTATACAGGTAATAAGTCAAATGTGAATGGGAACACCCCTCACCTGGGAGTATGGACTGTAACAAACCCACCCATAATATGTAATGCCAACAGAATTAGCTGCTGACAGGTGCCCAAACACCTGTCTATAAACACAGGTAAAACTTCAAAATAGGGATAAAGCCCTGTCCATATGCTTTGTCTGACATTTGACCTCGGCCAGGGAAGTTCCATTCACCAGGTGGACAAGCCTAAACCCAGATCACTACATGAACACCCTGACAATGAAAGACCTGTATGTGGCTGGACTATATGCCTTGGTGTTCTGCATGCCCTCGGAGTGATCAGTGTCCAGTCCACCATACTCGTACGTGAGCTCTGCCACTGACGGAAAGCGCAAATACCGGCCTACACATAAGGTACATGATGGAATAAGTAGTGTGGATAAGCATCTGTTGGCCTGTGTGAGGAATATAACCCAGTGGGTGGGTGTGTTCAGCAATAGGAATGTAATGGTAACTGGCCTGTGATGGTGCCATGTATTGTGTGTATTGGCGTAACTGTACGAATGTGCAGATGTATGCCTCATATGTATGGTGTGTTCCTCTCACAATCTGTACCTGTCTACCAAATACCTGAGAACTGACGTCATTAAATAATGATAAACATATGTATTTAAGACCCCAAATCCCTCAGAAAGGGCATACTAATGCAAAACCTATAATACTGCCAACTATCTACGTTTGTAAGAGCAATATGTAGAATCTGCCCCTATCTGTCCCCCCATCATGTTAGGCTTTGTACAGATGCTTTGCACTAGGAGGCTGATAGGTATAATCAGAAACAGATACATGTCTGAGGAAACAGCATTATCGACCTCAAGATAATGCAGAAGGTATGAAAAGTGCTGCAGTAGGAAGTTCATCCGCAGGTATGTGCTGACATGTCAAATGACACAGCAGTCTACAGGAAGTACCTATAGGGTGTCACCTTTACCAATGATGACAGTGGGACATACCCACAGCCATGCATACACCACAAATAGACATAGCACACAGCAAAGCCTAGGCCATGATACATGATGCCTTCGGCGTTTATGGATTGAGTGAGAGTACAGCAAGGAAAGATGATTGCCAGGCTATTCAGCAAATATCCGCAGGGGCGTGCAAGACCGCCCGTAACACGAACATTGCACGGACAATGTTGGGATTTGCAACATACCCCATTTGTATGTGTAAGCTATGCAAATGATGTAATTATAGGGTTGCCACCTTTCCAAATGGCCAAAGTGGGACATTTGTGTTACAAACATCTGATTTTGCAGGGCAAAACATACCCACGGCCAGTACAAAGGACAGAACTTCAGCTCTTTGCCTGAATAAAAGTTTATTCTTGTAGCATTTTTGTTCCTTATTCTGTTTCGTATAGCATGTAGGTGTTTCAGATACAGAATAACTGTTTTATGCAACTATTACATACAATATAGAAAATACTTTTGTCCTAAAATCTCAGGACATTTGCCATTTTCTCACAATATTTTGCAGGACACAACTGCCCAAAGAGGGTCTGTCCCTCGCAAAGTGGGACAGGTGGTAACCCTACGTAACTACACGATACATGAAACAGTAAGCTGCCCATGCAAGAGCAGAGTTATGTGCAGAAATGTACCCGGATGTTATGCGACTAACGTTTTGCATGTTGCTAAACGGAGCAATGACAGCTGCAAATACAGTATGAATACAGTCGAAGAAGCATGCCAATGTCCAAGTCCAAGGCCAGTGGTGGCTTTGTCCATTGGATATCAATGAACCAGTAGTTGTCCTCCCCCGATCCCTGGTGTGGAAGCGTAGCGCAGCACCACGAGAACGCACTGCGCTTCAACACAAGACATATGGATAATATACATACAAAATGTAGGTTTAGTTAGATGTTAGTACGCCATGCAGATGAATGGCAAGCCAGAGACAACATGGCTACTGCGTACTGGTACCTATGTGTGGAAGCGCTCTGTCAGAGATGTAACGAAGCATTTGTAGGCAACGTGAGGCAAGTGAGGCTGAGGATAGTGAATCACAACATGTCATGCCATATGGACCAAGCCTCTACAGTGTAGTGTAGGTTAAGGGGACTATTAGAGTAGAAGATAGGTGACAACAGGAGTGTGCATGTACAAAACACTGTAACTTCATCAGAGCAGTGTCACATGTGTGCTGTCTGTACTCAGTGGAAGAGGCATGTCATGAGCTATCCCAGGGAACATCAGGAGACTGGCGGCATATGCCATGGATACCACCGATGTGACATGCAAACCTGCCCACAGTGTGTCTGCGTCCGTGCGAGCCAGTAAGCCTGAGTAATTATGTGTGCGCGGGTGTTAGCCTGTGTGCACGTGTGGAAGAACGAGTAAGCTAGTGTACGAATGGTGAAGCCTGTGTAATGTTGTGTATGCATTTGTAAGCAGGTATACATGTGTACTACACACATCACACACGTACTGCACACACAGACACACATGATGCCAATACTACACACATCAGTGAAATGGCACATGGATGGAGACTACATCATCAGAGGCAACAGTGCTGTAAACTATGCTACAGTGATGGTCATAGCTGCAATGCATCATGCCTGCTGAAGTACATCTGGAAGTAACACACTGTGTGTTAACAGTATGCTAACATCAATACAGTGGAATAAAGCCACTGTGTGCAGCAGCACCAGGTTAGTCAGATCCTGCATCAATGTTACACATCACAGGTGGTGGCACAGGTGACATCATATGCACAGGGTGCAGTGTTAACATGTCCAGAGCTGTCATAGAGCCATCCAATGTACACGTAGGTGTGTGTGTGTGAGGGACAATGGTTATTGCATGGCCCAATGGTGGTGCAATGGGTGTGTGTATGTGATAGCTGTATCTGTTTGTGGTAAGTGTGTGTGTCTGTATATACACAGGTACAGCATGTGCCAGCCATATACAGGAGGTTGTGGGACAGTCACAGACCGTACCTGCCAGGCTGTAGAGATCCCCATTACTAGCCATGGACACCCCTCCATGCATCCAACACAACCCAGTCCTGCACCTGTCAATGTCTACACATACAGTCCTGGGAGCTGTACCACAAGCTGTGGATAAACGTGTGTCTGTAATGTTAACCTGGGGTGCATAGACTTGACAGTTACTAAACATGTTTAACCCACAATCACTACAGCACACAGTATGTGCACTATCACAGAGCCATAGTAGATGTACATACATCCAAGGTGTTCATGTACAGACAATGCAGCACAGTCAAGAGTGATAATCCCAACATACATATCTATATACAATATATATATATATATATATATATATATATATATATATATATATACACATACATATATATATCTCTCTCTCTCTCTCTATATATATATATATATATATATATATATATATATATACACACACACACACACACACACATGTGGCAGGGTTGGGAGCAGAACATAAACGTAAGCACTGTACCACATGGCATTACGCAGTTACAAAATGCGCTACCGTGATCAGTGGATCATATGATTCACACAGGCACACATCTAGCCTGCAGACATCAGCATCAAAGGCAAAGACGCCGCACAGATGTTATGGAGAGTGAATACTGTCAAAGCAATGTACTGTTGTCATGCAGCTGGAAACACACACACACACACACACACACACACACACACACACACACACACACACACACACCTGGCAGGGCTGGAAGTCGAACATACACCTAACTACCCTAACACACTACAGCATGATGCATTTACAGAAAGCACTACCGACATTACTAAGCACAGCAGTCCCAGAGGCAGACATCTAGGTGCTTGTCATCATCCGCAAAGGCAAAGACATCGGTAGCAAACTGCTGTGGTGTGCGGTGTCTAAAAGCAAGACTGAGTCCCCAGGTGGACGGGAGCATGCAAACACACACACACACACACACACTTGGCAGGGCTGGGAGTCGAACATACACCTAACTACCCTAACACACTACAGCATGATGCATTTACAGAACGCGCTACCGAGATTACTGAACACAGCACTCCCAGAGGCATACTTCTAGGTGGGTGACATCATCCGCAAAGGCAAAGACGTCGGTAGCAAACTGCTGTGGTGTGCGGTGTCTAAAAGCAAGACTGAGTACCCAGGAGGATGGGAGCATGCGTGCAAACACACACACACACACACACACACACACACACACACACACACACTTGGCAAGGCTGGGAGTTGAACATACACCTAACTACCCTAACACACTACAGCATGACGCATTTACAGAACGTGCTACCGAGATTACTGAACACAGCACCCCCAGAGGCATACTTCTAGGTGGGTGACATCATCCGCAAAGGCAAAGACATCGGTAGCAAACTGCTGTGGTGTGCGGCATCTAAAAGCAAGACTGAGTCCTCAGGCAGATGGGAGCATGCATGCAAGCAAACACACACACACACACACACACACACACACACTTGGCAGGGTTGGGAGTCGAACATACACCTAACTATCCTAACACACTACAGCATGACGCATTTACAGAACGTGCTACCGAGATTACTTAACACACAGTCCCAGAGGCATACTTCTAGGTGGATGACATCATCCGCAAAGGCAAAGACGTTGTTAGCAAACTGCTGTGGTGTGCGACGTCTAAAAGCAAGACTGAGTCCCCAGGTGGATGGGAGCATGCGCGCAAACACACACACACACACACACACACACACACACACACACACACACACACCACACACACACTTGGCAGGGCTGGGAGTCGAACATACACCTAACTACCCTAACATACTACAGCATGACACATTTACAGAACATGCTGCCGAGATTACTGAACACAGCATTCCCAGAGGCATACTTCTAGATGGGTGACATCATCCGCAAAGGCAAAGACGTTGGTAGCAAACTGCTGTGGTGTGCAGCGTCTAAAAGCAAGACTGAGTCCTCAGGTGGATGGGAGCATGCACGCAAATGCACACACACACACACACACACACACACACACTTGGCAGGGCTGGGAGTCGAACATACACCTAACTACCCTAACACACTACAGCATGATGCATTTACAGAATGCGCTACCGAGATTACTGAACACAGCACTCCCAGAGGCATACTTCTAGGTAAATGACATCATCCGCAAAGGCAAGGATGCTGATAGGGAATGTATAGAGAGTAAGCAGTCTGAAAGCATATTACTGTCCCAAGATAGACGTAGACAAACACATGGCAGTGGTGTGATCGGGGCAACCAAATATCTACTGAGCACTACAACAACACTACATAGATATGGGATGCGCCACAGGCAGTACACCCTTCAAGACAGCAACCAGTGTTTTCAATGTAGGTATCCATCGTGACATTGAAAATGGACACCTGTTGCCTGGATGACCACCATCGCTACACAGGATGTCAATGGCCATGCCCCCATGCTTAGTATCACACGTCTGTTTGGAAAGTACAGTGTGTCCATCTACACAATGGCATACTGGGCATGCTCACACACTTAGCAGTTGCAAAGGGCCATCTTGCATGCACACAGATTCTAAACATGGAAGGGTGCAGTTTGGAATGTACTGTGTGTCCATCTACACAACGGCGTACTGAGCATGCTCACACACTTAGCAGTTGCAAAGGGCCATCTTGCATGCATGCACACGGATTCTAAACATGGAAGGGCGCAGTTTGGAATGTACTGTGTGTCCATCTACACAATGGCGTACTGGGCATGCTCACACACTTAGCAGTTGCAAAGGGCCCTCTTGCATGCACATGGATTCTAAACACGGAAGGGCACAGTATGGTATTACTGTCCCCGCGTACATGAAGGCCACTCACATGTATTGACCAGTACACACTCAGGAGCTATCACAGATGTCTCAGGTGCATATCACAGAGGTACACACCGCAATCTACAATGTAGGCCTCCGACATCACCATGTCATTGGACCAGCAATACACAGCCATACATTAACACAACACCATGTGACTCATGACCAGTGCACTGTACATAGGTCTACAGCAACTGTGTAGACTACACATGTACCGACAGGGTTCCATCATGTGTTATGCATTGCAATGATACCACTGTACATACCCAGGTCAGCTCTACACATACCAGGGGCCCTGGGTCTTACACAGCTGTGACAGATGACTGTCGCTGTACACCAATGAACACACATGTTAGGCTATGTCATACATGTAATTGTAGTGGATATGTGCATGGACCACACACATGACACATGTACATAGCATAGCTTTTACTGTCCTCCATGCAGACAAGTGGCTACAGCAATCATACACACGCAAATGGATGGTGGGTCCATGGCTGTTGAATGCTAACAGTACATGAGGCAGCAATGTTGACCGAGGACACATTCCCTCTGTACTAGTTACCCATGACACCCATCATATCATACAACAGTCCATGTGTTATGTATGTCAACACACATGTCCACCAATTGCAATGCATACAAACATGGCTACGACAGGCATGTAGGACCACCACACATGTACAATCTGTAGTGTGCATGCAGCTGCCATGCATGTGCAGTAGCTGATGTAAGTAACTAATCTGTGCCTAACTACAACATGCAGTTACAATGCAGCCCCATCATTGACACCTGTATATGGTGACATACTGACAGTACAGTAGGATGTACAGCAGGTATGGATGGATGTGTGTACATAAAGTGGTGATCCACCTGTGTAGATGGATGTTTGCCGGTGATGTCTCACAGGTGTGTCACACGCCATCCTACCATTACATGTGCAAACAGTACGCTATGTTACTGTTACTTGACGGTGGAGACATAAAACCTACACAGCGGTCAGGTGTCACTGACAGTACGTCACTTGACACCTGTAACACTTACTTCCTCCCATGTGCATATAGCAGCACAATTGCCGAAGGTAGCATTGGTATACATAATGCGGCCAATACTGCTGCATATCTGTCAGACGTATCATCATATAGCAGGTGTATCATTCACAGTACTGCCATGTGTGTTTGCTTGTGTGACCATATATGCCACATATGGTGGGGAATACATCCCAATTGTTACACACCCCTGTACACTGTTGTAGAGATCTGTACATACTGCAGTGTGGAAAGCATGATGTAGGAAGGTGTGGTGTGTGTATCACACACATCAGCTATCCATATGTGTATGATATTTGTGGTCTCTACAGTGTGTGTGTATGTAGGTATGTATGGCTGTCTGGTGCATGGAGTGAGGGTGTATGCTACCATACAGAACACACAGGATCCCTAACCCCTCATGGTGATGCAGTGCACTACCCTGTTGATGCCACTGGTCTCAGCCGCACTGGCTACCTGTACATGTTCTTTCTCTGTGTCATGTTGTGTGGGTTCACAGTACTGTGATGGTGATGACCACATAGGCAAGGGTCCTCACCTCAACACTATGGGGTGTGCGTTATAGTGTTGTTGTCCCCGTGAGTGTGAGCATGTTCCTGTAATGTGACAGGGTATTACTGCTACACAGTGAGGCCTCATGCTATCAAGTGGCCTCTAACATTATCATTGGCCAGACCGCTGTGTACAACCCCTGCACCATGTCAACATACCTGTGATGTGACCTGGTATGGATGTCACGTCTCTAGCCACTGTAGCCTATTAAACTGCCCACATGCTTCTGGATCAGTATATGTGTGGACATCTGTGTTATGTTGGACTTTCCAACAGTCAGGCTGAGGCAACGTATAGCATGCTGATATTGCCATATGTGCCAGTGAGTACTCCACAGTTACACATGGAAGACTGCAAACAGTGCTACCTGTAGGCACATGCAAGTAGACCATAAGGAGGGAACCAAGGCATCATTATCAACATGCTGTTACTGTTGTTACTGAGACACATACTGTGAACATATAACAATGCATGCTAAACCTATACTACATGGTATGTCTGGTGCATGTCAACAGTACACAACTAATGTAATATACACGTCTCTCACTATTCACACACAACTAATGTAATATACACTTCTCTCACTATTCTTACACAACTAATGTAATATACACTTCTCACTATTCTGTTCACCCTGTGCATCAGACCATTTGAGCATGTCCATGCACCAATGGTGTGGATGACAGGGATGCGGCACAGCCTTCATCATATGCACAGGGTGATAATGTTTGCCAGGGGCATAGGCTACACCAATGGATGACATCTTGTGTGTGGGTAAAGTCCAGTGATATGATTGGACATGACTGTTCAGTATGCATGTGGGTGTTGTGGTGCCCTACATATGTCTTTGCTGTGTGCATGTATGTGTGCACACAGTTCTTCCTTTTGTGAAGCCTACACGGGGTATTATTGACAGCTCCAGATTGTACAGACCAGGTTGTACAGCTCACTGTGTCCGGCCACGGCCACGTGACCTGTGCCTGCCAGGGGTTGCACGGGCACTACCAGGCAGAGGTACAGCTTGGCTACTGTCTTACGACACATGTCCACTGGAATTGTGTCCCCGCTGGGAACGTCCAGGGCCACGTCCACGTGTCCTGCTGTGTCCTGGTGTGGACAGCGCAGCACTAGCTGCACTGCTACTGCTACCAGCACTATGGGAGCGGGCATGTGACGTGGCATGCTCACGTTGACCTGCACTAGGTGGTGTAGCTAGCCTACGTCCACGTGGCCTACGCCTCACTCCTACCAGATGTTCCAGCACAGACAGCTCATGCTCGTGGATTGCCATGCCACGGTCAAGAATTCCGACCATGTCACCCAATCGCCTGTCCAGAACATCAGCAATCTGCTGTTGAGCATTTGCCAATGCCTGGATGTTGTCATTTAGGGTACGGATAGCAGCCCTCTGCAGCCTCTGCCCTTCTCTGTTCTGCCGTTCAGCATGTTCCTGTGCCGCCATTACAGTCTGGAACATGCGTCTGGTGATACCAGCTGCTGCACTCTGTCCTGCAGGTACATGTCTTCCAGAGGTCCTCCTACGAGCAGAACCGGCCACATGCCTGTGTGGCACATCTGCAGTCATTACACTGACACCATGGTGTGTAGAAACACCTTCTGTAGCCACCACATGTTCCAGTTCCATGCTAACAGGCGCTGACTGTCCTTCCTCCCTGGCCACTGGTGATGCGGTATGTGTTGGCAGCAGAACTGTGTGCGGGGAAGAGGGAGACATAGCTGGGATGGCAACCATTGGCACAGATTCAGCCCCTGACAACCCTGCCTGTACCTCATTTATATGTTCATCTTTGCTAGTATCTGTAGGGACACTAACATCAGATGGACTGCAGGAGGGTAATGCACCTACATCACCTGTGAATGCAAAGAAAGACTCTAAATTACAATAGACACACAGACACACACACACACACACACACACACACACACACACACACACACACACACACACCATGCATGTGATTTGACAGATGGCATGCAGCATGCCTGTGATACGGCAGAGGGCATGCAGCTCAGACATTAATAGTGTTAGTAAGCATACCTCCCTGGGGTGCACACTACAGCAAGCAGGTGTCATATCAGTAGCCATGCAGTTCACACAATCATGGTAGTATGCATGCATCCCCATGATACACCATGTGGACCAAACAGGATAACAGTACACATGGCTGACGTGACCTTGACATGTAATCTGCTGATGTGTGCATTAACATGCATACATGTCTGACACAATGGTGTCCTGACACATGTACAGCATCGTAATGGGCATCACATTGCGGTGTTGTCTGTATGCCCTACAGATAGAATCATGTTTAGCAAATGTGCATGAACATGGAAGGGTTGTGTGAGCCCTCTACATTGCTATACAGTGTGAAGTACAGACACTGTGCCATTGCATGGCATCATGAGGCATCTATATTGCTGTACAATGCATAATATGTACACATTGCATAGCCAAACTGCATGCATACCCATGACATAACTGTGGATTGTGACCCACGATGCTGAGGTGTATACACACCAAACCATGCTGTGTCAAGTGACAGGTCAGTGGAGGACCTACAGATGACACCCCTGCACAACTACATGGTCTTAGCTGCCTGGCAACCATGTCCACACATAGTGGACATGTCAATTCACCATTTCCCACATGACATTGATGTACCACACACACAAGGTGCACAGCTAATGGTGATGTCCTACTGCAGCAAAGGAAATGTACAGTATCTGTGGCCTGATGTGGTGTCAATGTCTGTGGAAGATGTACAGGTGACTACACAGTTGTGATGTTCAACAGATCTTATATGGTAGATGTCAGTGACACCTCTACCAGCTGTACACAGGCTTTTAGGATGTCCAGTGTACCACATCAACTGTATAATCAGTCAACTAAGGCTATAATTGGACCATGTGTGGTCAATGTGCAACAGGGTGTGTACACATCACATCTACTGTGTGGCTACGTGTCTCTGGCCATCCCCCATGGCCATGTGTGCACATGTGTTGACCAAATGTGTGTGATGGCCATCTCACAAGTCTGTGTTGTCCCATATGACATACACCCATAGATGTCAGATATGTCACCATCCACAGGGCTATGCAGACAACAGGTTGTATGTTTGGTATGTGGGGTATGGGTCATGGGATAGTGTGACAATATTGCAGCCAGAACACTATGTGTCTGGGACATGTCAGATGGCACATCACAATGTGTGCACCCAGTGCAGGGGCATATAACACAATGGTGACACCTGTGGGCTGCCCATATCACAGCTCACTATTTGGTACTGTTTGCGTACCAAACATGTTGTTCCACTGCATACTACATATACCTCCATTGTAGAACACTTCCACTGTTGTATGCACAGCTGACCACACATGTAGCAATGACAACTACTGTGGTTTCAAGTCAGTGTATCATTTCATTTGTATATATTGCACATGGGTGGCCTGTGTGAATGATGGGTGATGCAACCTGTATATCATGACTGGAACAAACATCAAGTGTGCAACTGTTAACTGGACACATGGCAAATAGATCTATGCTTTAACATGCCTGATACTGATGACAGTCTCACCTGCAACAGACTCATGTCTGTGTAGCACGCCAGAGGTACCTGTATAGTGGTGACACAGCAGTATGAACGTTATCCCTGACTGTCTGACAGCCACAGGGTGCACTGTGCATATTAACACATTCACCTGTATAATAGCATATAGTATGCACATGTGTGCATACACAGGGTAGCATACTGTAGTATGCAGCATGTGTGTCCACATACCTTGCATATGTTGTTACTTTACATAATGTACAGCGACACATGCAACTAAATGGGATATAATAGCCATCTGTGCAGTACTGACTTACCAGGCAACTCCAGGCTCATTGGTTGGGAGACACCCACCTCCACGATGGCAGCTAGTGTGTGTGGATGCTGTTCTGAGGGTTTCCCCAGACTAGCCAGTAGCTCCTCGGTGTGTGTGAGTGGGGGCTGGGTTGGTGGCCCACCACCTGTTCCACCTTGTTCCCTGGCGATTGCAGTGGCATGCTGTTTTCCATGTCGTATCAAGTCCATGCAGTGTCTGCGCACCTGCTGGTAGGTGCGGTTATGGCCACCCACATCATTCACCCTCCTGCGTAGATCCTGCCACAGGTCGTCCCGCTGCTGGGCATGTTGTGGCACATGGGTGAACAACACCTCCTAGTTCTCATGGAGGTACGGGATGAGGACATCATCCTTCTGGTGGCTTTATGCTGGAAGGCGTGTACGAGGCATTATCTGTAAGACATAATGATGGTGACTGGTCACAGTTTCAGAGATGTACAGAGATACTGCTGCACATACATTTCTATGACATCTAGTACATCTGCACAGTAACGTTTGCAAATCATCATGACACTGACACGCCTGACGTGTTTGTGTCACACACATGTAACACACGTTATGCATTGGATATCATTACCATATATGTGTGTCACCTCATTACAGTGTTCATACTCCATGTGAATGCTGTCTTGATGTGGGCATGTCTATTTGCCTGCACTGGTGTTCTCACCTATCTGCACATGCCTGGATGTGTCCACGGTACTGATGTTGACCTTGTTGCTGTGTATATGTCACATATCAACACAGACACAGCCTTACTGAACTTGAGCAGTGACAATGCACACATACGCATGGACACCTGTACATGTATGTGTTTTGACATATACATCTACACAGCGCTGTACAGCTGTTCAACATCCTGCCAAGGATCACCTGTGTTGCACATGTGATAGACATGGGGCAATGGCTAGTTGGACGTCATTCGCAGGGATGGTTATCAACCATAGCATGTACGGGCAAGGTTTCCCAGCTGTAACAGACAGCCAGTATGCGACCGCGAGGTGCATCAGTGCCGCATTACTGATCTGGGCAGTTGATACTACATCTACCATGTGGCCATCACACAATCTATGACTGGGATGACATGTGCAGCTTTGATGGACAGGGTTGCATGGTTTGGCGGGAGTATGTCACATGTATGGCACAGGGATCTGTCCAGCATGTGGCGATCCTAGTATTAGGATGGCGGCTGTCCATGACGTATGTCTTACAGATCAGGATATGGACATGTAGCATGTCCATCATCATGGTGTAGCAAATGTCTTTATGCAAGGTAGACAGCATGCTGCGTAGTGGAGTTTAGGATTGTGAAGGCTGGTATCACCCATCCACGCATGGCCATTACCCCTTAAAGGTGATATGTGATCCAATATTGGTCACCCCAGTGCTGTATATGCCTGTCCAATGATCTCCATGCTCATGGATGGCACCCTGTCATAACATGGGTACCTCGTATGACTATGCAAGGGGCCTAAAGATGTCACCAAGGCAGGGAGGTGTACTGCACAGCACCATCCCTTACACAGTGTCTATAATGTTGACCACAGCCTAGGTGGTAGTTAATGGGTACAGGGATGTTCACCTAGCGGTGACAATGCTGATATCATCCATCAGAATGTGCACATATGTCACACACATCACCCACACAGCCCATTCTCTATGTTGTTCACAACACTGACACAGCTATTCCTCATAGGTCATGGCCATTCACATCCTTACATACACAGATGCCTAACTTTTGTCTGTGTGTTATGGGCTACAATGACGGTGGAGTACAACACATTAACCCTGTTCTACTGTATCTGGCACTGGTGTGATATGCACATGTCACTCTGGCACCTTTTGTAGTTGTGAGTCTGTCAACAGGCACTGGTAGAACACTCCTGTGACATACAAAGGTATTTGCAATCAAACATCCATACTGTCTTGTACATCTGTACTGCTAACATCTACAGTGATAATGGTTCATGGACATGCACACCATACTCAGCAGGTGCCACCCATTATGACTGTCGTCACCACTTGTGGGTTGATATTATCCAACACCCTATCTGTATTGTATGGTCATGCTAGGCACTTGTTCAGAACATGAGCATGTCATGAGCTACTGATTAATATAGCACCCATTCCACACCATTTCCCACAGGTACACTGGCTGTCCTAAAATTTCCAGATTGCTTATGGTACAACAGCTGTTGTACACACGTAACGCACATATCCTGTGAGACATGGTTGTATATACAGGCATGTCCGACTGTCACATACCAGTGCTATTGCCTGTCTATATGATGGATATGCCATACATGTGGCAATAGAGCAATTGTCTCATGTACACATTCAATGCTCACGTCCCAACATACGACACTACAGCCTGTGGGGGATGCACATATGCAGCCCTGCTGGGGGTAATGCTGTCACCAATCCTGGCTGCACCTGAAAGTCATGTGGGGATGTGTAACATTCGCAACACACCCCACTCATCACATAGTCTCACATGATCTCCACCACAGGCCACACATACGAGGACAACTTGTGCAGTACCTCTCCATACTCTGTGTAGGCACCAGAGGCAGCCCCCATCACGGAACACAACATCACTAACTTATAGCCCACAGACTCATGTGTGCCCATCACATACATCCAATAGGGTGCTATAACATACACAACACACCAGTCATAGGTGAGTCTGTAGGCGGTCACACTGCAGCTCCACACAGCAGGCTACACAAGGTGATAGTCGCTTGCATCTTGCTGTCAGGTAACTGGTTCTGCAACATAACCTATGCACCCATGCCACACCTCACCAGGTATGATGTGACTGTCATTCTCCATGTTAGTGTGACTGCCCTGTGATGCCACTTCACAGACTACGTGTGCAGGGACATGCAATAGCTCACCAGTGTTGTAGCTTTGAAGGTGTGGGCCTAGCCCTGGGGAGCATTATGCATTCATCTGGACCCGATACCACTGTACAATGAATGACTGTGTCACTTCAACAATTGCCTATGCTTCTGCTGTCATTCCCCAGGCATCTGGTATCTGTCCGCTTTGACTGACCTGGTCAAACACAATGCTTTGGCACAGATGACCTGCACCTGTCAGCCCTGGGAGTACAGATCACATGTAAGGCTCTTGCTGCTTATATACCACCTGTCTTGCACAGTTTCCAATAACAGTCACTGGCAGAACAGGAACTGGCTAGCAGGACATGGGGTCATTTGACACATTGCTTGCATCTTCCTCTGTGACACACGCAGGGAAGGCACACCTTATAATGCACCACTCCAATATCTCTGCAGTGACTGGGACCTGCCTCTAGGCTCTGCAGAGCACACCTGCAATGACAGGTTATAGACAGACCATACCTTTCAGGCACATACCTGGACCGGCACACCCACAGCTGGGTGTTCCCATATCACATTATGTTGTACACACATCCTGGCTAGTTACTGAGCACAATGCATCGGAGGTGCTCCACGTGCAATTAACTGTGTCCAGAGCCGCTATACACATTGTAACAAGCTACAGATTCAACAACATACCCCATGGTTACCAGACCTCATTTGTTGGTGTACTGGACAGTAGGGCTCAGACAGCTACTACTGATGTGTGACTGACACTACCACACACTTAACTTGGATAGCCACTCATGTACTGACACATCCATGAGTCATAACCTCCACTCGGCTGGATCAACCCATACACACAACCTCCAAGACCAACATTAACCTTGACATGAACACTACCAACATGTGAGTGGTGTTCCACACCTGGGGTTATCCCCTCATTGGTGGATTCCAAACATATGCTAATCAACCTTGTTAGCCACATCCCGGCACCACACCCTTCACGGCATACACAGTACATGAGTACTACAACACCTACTACAGACGTCTGATGACAGCGGTTGTTAACGTCATGACACCCGTGCAGATGGACAATGCACTTACAAATGTTGAAACATACCCCAGTGCACTTCATTAGCATGTACACAACTGCATGGATCATGCTATTCCAAACAGAGCCATGATAGTACACACCAGATAACAGACGCCACTCTGGTGGTCAAGTTTCATGGACATAATGTACAACAACAGGTGGAGGCTGTTGCAGAGTGGTGTACAATTTCATGGGTGGGGTAGCTCACTGGTCAGCCTCGGTAGGGCCATGGGATCCCTCATCACATACTCCAAGACTAGCTATGTAAACATTACTGCAACATTTTCCGGGGTGTACCACAAGGCATTATGGTGGTATGCCAGTAGTCGTTGGCAACACCCACATCTGCTCTCACATACAACAGTCACTCAGGAACATTACAGACCCAGGTGATGTTGGCAACATGCTGGCAGATGGATTCAATGCAACATTACACCCTCTCATTACAGGGCCACAATCCATGCAGGAACATTGCGGTGTCCCTGCAGTTACACCTACACAGTACTAACCTGCACTCTATATGTCCTGGGACACTGGCCCCATGTCACCTTTTAAAGTCCCAGGCTGTGATGTCCACAAACCTCTGAATGACATGTCTCCCCACTAGGCCACCATATTCAGTAATAGCCTTGTATCAGACATTGTGGCCCCTGAATGGCACACAGCAACATTTATCACACTCCACACAGGTGGCACCACAATGCACGAGTGGGACTATAGTCCTACACACCTGACTGGACTGTTCTGCACGGCTATGGGGCACATCATCAAGGATGCTATTCACAGAGACATTGTTGGGCTCCGGTCTTTTGATGCCACCCGGGTTGGACTTGTTAGGGCCAGAGCATGGCCCCTATACCTGGTGGACTCCTTTCATATAGTTACCAGGGTAGTTGATGGTATGGGAGTCCACACATCCTACATTGTCCTCTCATTGCCTTTCAGTACCGTTCTCTATTCTGGTATTGACAACATACACATTCACCTGCACATCGTACCCTATGTCTCAGGATATTATGCAACATGGCTCATGGACAGGACACACACAATGAGGGTAGCATACCATAGTACCTACTGCATTTCAGTTACATTTGTCATAACACAGTCCTCAGTCATTGGGCCCCTCATGTTCAGTATATGCTTCCCTGAGGTACAGGCTAGCACAGAGGGACTTTCCCTGCCTAGCTTTACAAACCCCTGCATACAAAGTGCCATGATTGATCCACCAGCGGATACTGACTCCATCCATACGGGTGTCACTGTGACAGATAGCTGATATGAATATCATGGCCTCAAGCTGCATGATACAAGGTGCAAGAACATCACCTTTGCATTACACCATTCACCCACTGACTATCACATAGGTGATAGTCCCCTACATACATGTCACACTGTACATGTTTGTAGTACACATGTATGTTGCACCCACTCCTGTGGTTACCGTATTGCCACTGTGGCATGGATATCCTTCTACGTGGCCACACTTATCTGTACTGGGTGTGTAGCTGGTACATAGGCACCCATTGTACCTCTGAACTCAAGACGTCTACACACATTCAAGGGTACACCACCCCATTTAGGGTGTACCTTACACAACAGCTACAGCTTTACATACCACACCATTAACATGCCATGACGTTTATTGAGCTCCAACAGTTAAAGTATGCGGCTGAACTACGGACACAACGTCTGTACACATTTGCATACTACATACTCAGGGGTGACCTCTGCTGAACGGACAGGGCCCATGTCCATAACAATATTAATGGATATACTCCACATACACGACATAAGCAAAAGCCACTGTGAGCAACATGCTCATGGATATGTGCACACACGCAACAATGAGTGGGATGTGCTTGAGGGTTACATTCCCAAACTGGTCACTCACCTTGCTTTGGAACATGAGTCCTATGTACATCACGCAGGGACACTCAGTAGCACTGTTCATGTGATACCTCCCTTGGTGGTTGGGTGACACATGTATGCCAGGGATCACTGCAGTGGCTGTACTGTGCAGAGGTGCCGGTAACACATGGCTCTGCTGTTCACAGGACACTACCCAGGAGAGGTGCCACTGGTGTGAACACTGTAGTTGTGCTTACACATAGACTTGCCAGACTGCATAGTACCCCACTATGAACCTGTGAAGCTATAACATGTCCTGTGTGCATGGTTACTTGGTAGCCCTTCCATTTAGATTAGCTATCATGCTATTGCAATGTCCCATGCCTACAAGCAATATGTATCCTGTTATTGTACATGCCAATAGACGATACCTTTGGTATGCATGATATGCCTGTTATGCTGTGTAGAATATCTGACGTATCTACCTACAATACTATACATTACACATATTTTACATAGTATCCCATACTGCAAAGCATACTTGCACAGCGGGACCACCTTAGACATGTCATTGTTGTTATATGCCATACACATGCCTACTGTGACAGTATATCAACAAATACTATCCCCTGCTATGGCACGTACTTGTTGGACATACCCTACCACTGACGGCGGGTTGTATGGAAATGTTCTGTTTAAAGCCCTCATGTAGCATCCCTTGTGGTGTCTGTGATGTGTACCTTGTGGCCCACTGCTGGACGCACAGTTTCTACATGCGTTAGTATGCTCAGCAAGACATCACTACATAAATACTTTTTCCCACTTTATGCATTGCGGACACTTTTAATTAATGCAAACCAGGCTGTACATACAGTAAATAATTAATAAAAAACATGCTATACATAAATGTACATACCGAGTGTTCTACATACCTTGTTATTGTTACGGACTTTCGTCTCTATCTCTCTCACACTGCTTAAACAGGTAGTTTGTATGAGCATACGGTTTGAATGTCTAGCAAGTCATCCTTATATACGTCGATTCCTGTAACATGTAGTTTCCTCCCGCCAATTGGTGTTCCTGAGTGACTTATTACTTGCATATCAGCTGTGCAGCTACTCCATTCGCCAATTACTCGGCAACAGTGGGGTATAATTTAATTCTCCACTTGGGCATTGCCCATTTGCCCTACCTTTGGTGAGACGGCCTGTATTATGTTTTGTTATGTGTAACTGCAACTGCTATGCATAGAGACAATTATACTTTGGATTCATGTCCCCCGTGGATTGTGTGTGACAGCTAGAGTATGTGGTTCAACATGTGGGTGTTCCTGTCATCCCAACGTCTGATAATGGACTATTGCAAACAAAACCTGTAACATTGCCGTTTGTTCCATTATATAACGGCTGCAATTTTGCATGGCGCCTTTAATTGTATCTCTCACAAGGTATGTTGACGGTTCTGCAGATGTAATTGACTAACTGGATGTTTGTGCTGTTATTGCAGTCTGTATTGCTATAGTTTCTATTGTGGGGGATGTCGGTGGGTGTATGTAGCATATACAGGTTTGTGGGGCTTGCATTTCTACATATTCCATATATATGTGTGTGGGCTCTGTCCCTAATTAAACAGCTATCAGTTAGTAGACTTATGTTACGGGATTGTACATTGGGCCATTGTTAATTGGTTTCTATATAGTATGCAGGTGAGGTTGATACTTCCTACCTCCGGAATAGCAGCGATATGTAAAGGGATATGTCTAACTGACAGCTATCCCGTGTATTTCTGTCCCAGATATTTGCAGTCATTGCGGTTGTGTTGGTAACAGAACCTCTTTGCCATGGGTTGCCACCTTTTCATATGGCCATTGTTGGACACTTTGTGGGATGCACAGTGGTGTTTACAGGCCAACACATAGCCACAGTCAGTACACAGGTTAGCACATACTTTTATCCTCAATACATATCTATTGTTGGACTTTGGCTACTTATCATATTGCATGTAACATTTACGTTTCTTACATACAGGCATAACTATTTAATGCAACTATTACATTATATATGGGACATATTAAAGTCCTACAATCCTGGACATTTCCCCTTTGTAATGTTTTTTGTCAGGACACACCTGCCCAGGGAAGGGCTGTCCCTCCTAATGTGGGACAGGTGGTAACTGTATGTCTATAGCTAGCTATACCCACACCTACCATAATGATCTACCTCCGAGTTGGCACTAACAGACACATGATGCAGACACACACACACATTACAGTCACACAGAGATGCACACGGCACCCTCAACACACACATACACAGACTATGGTGCTCACAAATACAGTTGAACACAGTACCTACGTGGACTGCAACACCGGCAGCGATAACTACATGTCCCTTCATATCATCATACTATTACTCGCGGTTGTACTGTTCCGGTACTGTGTTCTTTCTCGTGGTTACGCATGTCGGTATGTTACACATTCCATAGTTGGCGGTATCCTATTTATTTGTACCTCCGAGGTGTTTTGAATGTCGTTGACCTATCTATATATATTTGCAGATATCGCTGACTTCATATATACCAACATATATCACTCTATCACCCTTTCTATCTGTATTTTATATATATATATATATATATATATATATATATCTGTATACATATATATATCTGTATACACATACATCTGACGGGGAAAGTGACAGGCAAGCTACACCTTTCATTGTGTACTTGTTGGTGTATACTGTTTCCTGGACTCCACACATTTGTGTCTGTACCTGTCACATTACACACCTGCCATAAGTTAGGGTTACCAGCTGTCCCACTCTGCGAGGGACAATCCCTCTTTGGGCAGTTGTGTCCTGCAAAATATTTGTGAACATGGCAAATGTCCTGGGATCTTAGACCATACTTATTTCCTATAGTTTATGTAATAGTTGCATAAAAAAGTTATTCTGTATCTGAACCACCTACATGTTCTAGAAACAGAATAAGTAAGTAAACATTACAAGAATGAGCTTTTATCTAGGCAAAACAGTGAAGTTCTGCATTTCATACTGGCCGGGTGAATGTGTTGGCCTGCAGACATCTGACATATGTCCCACATTGGTCATTTGAAGAGGTGGCAACCCTACCATAGGTACATCTTGCCTAGCAATAGTGTTAGGTGATTCTATACATGATTGCGCGTTCTACACCTGGCAGTGGTCGTTTTACCCTTCAGAGCAGGCGCTAGTAGTACAGGGGTGAATAATGCTGGTTTCACCTATTCTGGACATCATTGACCGTGATCTGCGCAATATTCGGTGTAGCTTATCCCTGTTTCGCGCATATCCATGTAGTCCTATTAAAACGTCGCTTACCAGCAGTGGGCAATGCATATTCCCGGTAACGTGTGCTAAACATGATCTGCTGACCTGCATCCAACATGCATTACTCGTGCCTTCGGGATTACGTTACATCCCTTGCAGGACGTGGGACTGGGAACATGCATGATGGTCACTGCATTTAACATATGGACATCTGGGATTTGTACACGTGTTATGTCATTTTGTATGTGGAGTATACTATGGCTGTTACTCCATACTGCACTCACATGGGTAACTCAGTTAGTTTACATATTGATGAGTCCAGTTAATGGTATGTCCATGTGATGTTTACTGCATGTGCTCCGGCATTGGGTATGTATATCTCAGTGAGCCACACACGATACTGTGCTACACCTTCAAATGACCGTGGGTGGAGCATGCTGGGGTGATGAATACCTGTCATGGGTACACCACATGCCTTGACACAACATCCATGATTATATTATGTGCAGCCCCTCATTAACGCAGCAGGGACTCTGTGCTGAGTGTGTGCAGAACAGTGCTTACACACATGTGCTCCCACGATTGCCTCTGCTCCTCTACGTGATAGTTGGTTACTCGATGTTGTGGCAACAGCGGACACTGTTTGCCCCATTTGGTGTATGGCCTCTGACAGTCGGCCATGAACCTACCATTGTGCCTGGGAACCTATACACACAGCACCACCATATGGTGATAGGCGCATGTACTGTTCAGGTGTTGACATACCTTGTTCCTATAGCTGTTGTGTGTACAATGTTTGAGGGCTGCCTATGTGGGATTCACACAGTGGGCCACCTATACATTACAATTTACTGGTGGTCGTGCTTGTGTGCCATCCATTTTACTGTGTGTGAAGGTGGAGAGGTGTGTCAGTCCGTAGGGGCCTACACTGTCAGAGTATGTGCTATACATTCCCTCTTTGCCAAAATGTAGGCATATTGGGCATGCCTCTGTCTGCCTACTGGGGCAGGCACAATGTGTTCATGGTCTGAATCCCTCTGTGCCTGTGATGGCCTTGGCAATTGCGGTGGGCTATGAGGGCCTTCACCATTTTGTCCCTGCTGCAGCTGTTTCCGCAGGATCATATTATGTAGCATGGCACATACTATGACAATGTGGGCACACGTGCCTGGAGAGTACTGCAAAGCTCCACCAGATGTGTCCAAGCACCGGAACCGTGATTTCAGCATCCCGAACACACGCTCTATGATGATTCTGGTTTGTGCGTGTGCCTCATTATGGCATTCTTGCATGGGTGGGTGTGCATTTCTGATGGGAGTCATCATCCACGGCTCCAGTGCATAGCCAGCATCCCCCACAAGGTGGCCATGTGGGATGTCCCCCCTGACAAATACCTGATACAGCTGTGAGGCATGCCAGATATGGGAGTCATGGTAGCTTCCAGGGCTGCCAGCACACACATCCATGATAATGCCCTGGGCATTGCGCATGACCTGGCAGTTGATGGAGTGGAATCCCTTGTGGTTTATTTAGCACCTACCATGCTCACTGGGTGGTGACTTGATTTGTATGTGCATGCAGTCTATCACACCCAGCACCTCCGGGTAGTGTGCCACACGGTGGAAGTGACGCATATTGCTGGCCAACTCCTCCTGAGTTTGGTGGAAGTATATATGCTCATTGGCATGTGGTAACATGGCATCCAGGAACTGGTGTAGTACCCTGGATGCTGATGCCTGTGAGATCCCCATTATATCTCCAGTTGGCCTTTGAAAGGTACCTGTGGCTAGTATTTACATGCTTACACATACCTTTGTGTCCACTAGAATGGGTTCCCCTCTGTTATTTGTGGTTCTCAGGTGTGGCTGACACAGCTCCACTATTTGCTGTAAGATGTCCCTGTCCACCCTGTAAGGCTCTACTATCTCCAGATCATGTAGCCCCTGGTAGGTTACCCTTGGTCTGAACACTCTTCTCCTCCTCCGGGGCCTGCAGTGGTTGTCGGCATCATCCTCCACAACACCATCAGTCTCTAACACATGCTGATGAATCACAGCTATGGCAGCTCCCAACATGTACATTTTAAAAGTTCCCCGTGTGTTTACACCTATGGTGCAGTGTTTGGGAATTCACAGGTGTGTGTAGGGTGCTTTCACACTTTATACTATTGTGCTGTGAACACCAATGATGTCATAGGGTGTGTATGTACGATTGCAGCTACAGGGTATTTTATGTGTTTTACTACCGGAAATACTATTGTGGTGCCTTTGGTGTTGAATTACATTTGGCTGCCGTGGATTACCTCTTGACCTTCCCTTTATATTTCTGCACATTCCACCTACCATTTTCTGGCATGCATCCAGCAGCCTGCTTTCATTTGTACTTTCCTAGACCTGGTGTATCTTGCGTAATGTGTGCTATTGCCGGTCTACTGTCGGTTTGCTTTGCTCTGCTATGACAGATCTCCTATCTTTGCAATCCAATGCCTCCTCTCCTTTCTTTGCATTCCGATGCCTCCCCTATCCTGTTTTGTAGGTTTCTGCAAGCAGACTTGACAGCTGCCGTCGATTGGCCGCCGTGAGTTGATTGGTGTTGATTTCTCATTAGTACACCAATTACCCTACTTCGGCATTTCCTTCTTTTCTTCCCCTGACCTTCCTGTTTGTGCTATTGGGTTTTGGGCACGTTTTCATTCCCGTACACATGCACTTTTGGGCACCATGTGTGCTCTCAACCAAACTATTCTATACCTTCCTCCCCACCCCTGTCCTGCAGCTTTGCTTAGCAACGGCCAGGCCAGTTTGCATTGCTCCAATGTGCTTGCTGCTACGATGGCACACCCCTCTGCTGATGTCATGTATCTCCTCTGAGCCACACCTCGGTATTATAGCGCTGTGCTGTATGGTTCAACCTTCATCCGGTGGGACATTTGCGATTCAGTATTATCTGCCGCATTTGGATGGCATTGACTACTAATTAATAGTTACCGTGCCAAACACTGTCGCAGGCCCTTAGCAACCCTTGCACCTTAGTTGTGGTGTTCCATGCCTACCATTGTGTATTATGGTGTAAACCTGATTTGTATTACATTGCGATTTTATGACATTTTTATATATTTTCTTTATGTTCCAGTTTGCGCACACATGCCCTGCGGTTGTACTGTGCATTACTGTAGACATGACATTAAATGTTGTTTTTTAGGTGGTGTGCATCTTTTCTTATGCCATTGGCTGTGTATTTAGCCATTGGCATATGTTAACTTTGTAATACATGAGTCTGGTCCACTTCCAAAGATCCGATGTTCTGTTTGAGAAAATGTAAACCGTGTTTTTTGGTTTACATTTCCGTGGGCTTACGCTACACCTGCACCACTTCATGAATCACTATCTGCCTTCATTTGCATGGTGTGACACTGCACATGGGGTGATTAGCATACCTATTCTGAGGACTGCGCAGTTCTGGCTATGCCGGTAGTGCGCGTGGTATTGGATTGTACCTGAATCGCTCAACGGCCATATTTGGCGTTATTCCGCCTACGCTACGCCTGCACCTGGCGCAAGCTTCATGAATCCTGGGGCATGTTTTGCTTAAGACCATGCTATCGAAGGATCAATTTCATCATATCTAAATGGAAAAAGGTTGGAATGCCGTTTGCCCACCTCAAAACACTGTTTTATTAGCATGATCATCTTTGTGTTCGTTTTCTCTTTCTTTTTTCTTTTTTATATTTTCAAACCCTTGCTAGTAAACTTTAAGCCCCACCACACACACACACACACACACACACACACACACACACACACACACTTTCACAGTCCATTATATACCCCCATGCATACTCATTCTGTTGCTCTAATCATTTCATATTCCCCTTCCCTTCCCTTGGCTCTAATCTCTTCAAGTTATTCTGTTGCTTTGAACAAATTAAGCCCACTTGGGTGAACACACACATTAATTATTCTAAGCATTACTAGTATTTTGATCATGGGTAAATAAACACTTCCACTTTTGTTATTGTTTGTATTATTTTATTTTGTGCCACTATTCAAAGATTGCTGAATATGAAAGGAACTGACTAATTATTCATAATCCCAATGTTTTTTGTTGATTCATTCATATTTTTAACAATTTCTGCATAGAAATTTGCTATATTGATCATCTAAACCCAGTTTTATATGTAACTACCCATCACACACATGCAGGTTCTTTCACACCCCACACTAACCCCCAGGCTTACTTGTCCTGATTGCCTGACAATTACCAACATTCTTCATCTGCCATTGTTCTAAGATTGGTGGATATGCAGGGATTTGTTTGTCTTTGGAAGTGTTTTCATGTCTCAGTTATATTCTTTCCACAACTTTTATCTGTTTTCTACATTGACAAACACTGTTATTCAATATCAATATTCTTAGCCAATCCTTGTCACTATCTTTATCATACCTTGACTTTTAGACAGTTATTATGCTTAACTTAATTTGGCTTTTTCTTTTTGCATGTGGTTTATTATTATATCATGATTGTCCAATCAGAAAGCCACCTTATACTTAAACATACAATTACAAGGGCCTGAATCTGGACCTCGATTTGCCACTTAGTTATTCATGTTCATCCACTCAGGAAGCTGCCCTACTTCAACTCAGTCTTGCCCCTATTCCCTGTTGACCCACCTCCCTGGCTGATATCCAGTGAACTGCAGGTACATATTCCCTCCATTACACCTACAATTCATTTTCCTTTTCTCACATCACCTCTACACACACCCACTACCTTACATCACAGACATTTATCCCACCCATTGCTAATAGACCTTCCCACTATTTTTGTATTCCTCACTATTGGTTCCCTACATTTTTTCCCATGATAGCTACTGGTGGGACAAACTGCTATTCCAACCTCTGAGTTTGCCACCCTCACTACCATCTGCTGAGGCTCTGATTGGCTACATCCTCCTTGGCCCTTATTGGCCTTCCATCCAGAAAGGTATCCAGTAATAAAACCTATAACAACACTTTCCCATAGGTCATCTAGGGTGGTTGCTTTCACAGTGCTTCATTGATTTTTTTCAACCTATAGAAAAGCCATAAAGTGAAATCCAACCAATAAAATTGATGCTTTTCAATTCCTTGTTAAGACCATACATCTGTATGACTCTGACTATGGAGGTATTATTTTACAGCATGGTATACATACTTGGAATTTGATGTTTCTGATTAACCACAACGTTCATCTACCTGCTTTTTAAAGAAGAAATGAAATGATTATATGATTGTTTTAAAAAAAGATCTGTTGTCTCATAGTGATTTTATTTATCTTACTAGATTTTAATTTTATTTATTTCTATGTGATCTGATCCTCATTTGTTACTGCTGTTTAAGAAAACCACATCTGCAGACAAATACACTCTATGAAGACCCGATTACCAGCACACTAATATCGGAGACATAAGACCTGGGTTCTGCAAATGTTCAAGCATTGATAGTGGTTTATTTCAGGACCATCAGGAATACAGAGATGAAGGCGTCCTGCAGATGGTAAGCCTAATATATTTATGTCAGTACTGTAAATAAATTTCAAGATATCTCATGTGTCCTCTCAGGCCTGTTGTGTGTATTGCTGTATTGTCTGTAATAGTGACAGCAGTGTACTTCTTTAGCATATATTGCAGTACAGTAGTGCAGGTATTAATGTATTCCTATATTTCTCCCTTTTAATCACGGGTGATTGTGACAGTGGGAGTGTGGTCACTTTGACATCTGATGTCAGTGTCTCAACAGACACTGATGATGATGGTGGCTAAACTGAGGCACAGTTGGGGGGTGTAGAGGTTGAATCTGGCACAGAGGTTGACATCTAGCAACCCCTTTTATTTTCCCTGGACATAGCCAGTAGGCCAACACCTACCCACTCCACTGAGACCAGAGATATTGGACAGGTTGAAGACAAGAACATTGATCAGGGGAGTTTAGCTACTGCGGTTCCAGTGCCTATTGAATCTGTTTGTAGCCAAAGTGTTGGCAAAGTGCCATGTAGGAGGGTTGATGGGGTGCATGGAGAAGGCTTGCTGTCCCTCATTCACCTGGTGCAGGAGTCTCTTCCCACATCACTTAACGAATGTTTAGGATCATCTTGGGGGCACAGGCATGTTCTGAAAGGTGCTCCAGACAGAAGCTCAGGATTCTAGATGTGGCACAGTCTGACATCCATGACTGTCGCCACAGTGTATCCAATTCAATGGATTGGTTGAATGACATGTTGGAACATGGAGTGTCTGTGATGGAATGAGGGGTTTATATAATATACCGTGTAGTGTATGTGTTGACAAATCTGGGAGGCGGACATCATCCACATGGGGTAAATCAGCCACACTATCTGTTGCTAGCCAATGTGGCCATGACCGATCATACTCCCATAGTGGCAGTACTTCCTGTGCACCATCAGGGAGTGTGCTGTCCACACCCAAATATGGCAGACCATGGGATCATGGTCCTGGGTAGTCCCATGAAGGGAACATGTCCAGCAGAAAACATTCACATTCAGGTAGTAGCACTACATCTGACCTTGGGTGTACAGGTGCCAGTGCATCTCCTGGCAGAGCCAGGTCTCATGGCTGAGGGCAGCAACCAATTAACTGACAACTCTACCATGCACAGCTCACACCTGTCCAACATACCAAGATGTAGAACTAGCACAGGGCTTGGCTGTGTTCATATGCACTGTCACACACCACTTTCACATGGAGGACCCCTACAGGACACACACACAACAGTTACATGGTTCAGCCTGCCTGTTCCCCCATTCTTACTCACACACACTCAACAGCCTTTGTTACCAGCTTAGGCCTCTTGCCCCCATCCCCACAACACCCTGTGCAAGTGACGCCATATCCCTGATTTCTCTCTCTTGGATTCAGAGAAACTAAAGCTTTGTGTCTGATGCACAGGGCGCTTAGCTACATTATTGCTTAGTATTTTACATTTGTGTTGTTTAAATTGTAAATTGTACCTATGAATTGTATTTTCCTTGCCAAGTTATACAGTGTATAGCTTCATCATTTCACTACTTTATAATGCATTTTCTTGTAAAGTTTGTGAAGTCAGCAACTGTAATGTGACTCTTTACTTTTCAACTGTTCTCTATAGTGATTATCCAGTACAAACGTATGGCGCACATCAAAGGTCAGGCCATCACATTCAGATATCTGGTTGCATGGCAGCACTGTAGTATAATCTCATCAGAACAGAACAGTATCATGCACTCTGTTGCATGTAGCTCACCAGAAACATGAATCTGCAGGACTTCCCACAGGGCTTTCTCATCAAGCTAACACAGAGCCTACAAACCATTCCATGATGTATGTGTACAGATTAAAACACGTCTACTTAATTGGTATTGTATCGCATGATGTGATGTCTGCCTGACATCCAGGCCATTGTCTGATCATGCCCTGTTGAGATACATGCATAAACAATAGTCTGATACAGCCAATGACATCAGCATTGTCTGTTGAGCATATAGGAATAACAGTGTCTCACCTGCTGGTGTGAAATGTTGTCTGTAATAGCAGGTTACAGCTGACTGCAGTGAGAATAGAACTCCTACCTATCTAAGTAGACATACTTCAGAACACAGTACTTAATGTACATGCCACAGCACAAGTCTGACTTATATAGGAGAGCAGGTGAACTTATAGTAGATGACATAAGCAGGAGTCTATATTAGATAACCGAAAGTTATCTTAAGTGAACGCTCACATGAGCAAAAATGCTGGTACTCGAACTTCATATTGTGAGGGACTGCACCCCCACACCCCCTGCTAACTATATATTCCAACTCTGAGATTGCACTACAGTAAGGAAAGGGCAAACATCCACTCCTCACTGTACCATGACCCCACAAACACAAGTACCGGCATTTTCACTCATGTGACTGTTCGCTTAAGATAACTTTTGATTATCTAATATAGACCCCATAAGCAGGCCCTGTGAGAGACAACAGCTTGAGAGGCCAGTATGGAATGAATGTGTAGGGATGAACAGCTACTGAAAAAATGGCTAGCCATGCCATTGGAGAGGTAACTGTAGAATACCACTTATATTCTGCTGCCTCAAGACACACACACACACACACACACACACACACACACACACACACACACACACACACACACACACACACACACACACACACACACACACACACACACACCCGAGGTGACTGTGGTGAGATGAGAGCCCTTACCTCTCTAAGTGTATAGACTACAGAACATAGTTTTTAATGCATGCACCATGGCAGAAGTCTGCCTTATACAAGAGTGAAGGTGAACTTATAGTATATGACTTCAGCAGGCCATGAGAGGAACAACAGATTGGGAGGCCTGCATAGGCACATAGAGTCATAGCGTCATATGAGGCTAATAGCCTAATAGCACTAGGCTGCTTAGAAGCCTAGCTGTATAACAACACAAGCACCCTTATTGAGCATATTTGGATGTTTGAGTTTAGCACAACAAGGTTGTAAGCACCACTGTCTGGCACTGCCCATGAGGGAGCACACAACATTATAAATTACACTTTGCTGTGTGGCTGATATATGTGTAGAAAAAATAAACTGAGACCCCAGGGTTGTAATGTTTGTGGTTATGTGGCCAGCACATGGACTGAAATCAGACAGCACCATATATACATTTCCATAGCACATTGGGCCATACCTCTCAATCATTTATAGCAAGGAATCTGGACAAAGCCATGCCTATTGGGTTGAAAAAGGAGCAAAAATAGGGACACGTTTTACATACTGCTCTTACAAACTTACACAGTTGATAGAATAATATGCTTTGCACTAATGTGAATTGTCTGAAGGGTAGGAGTTTTGACATTCAAATGTATGTCATTGTTTTCTGGCTTCAATAGTCAAGTATTTTTAGATTATTTGCCAGAAAACCAAATCTTATGAGGAGCAGGCAAAATGGGATGCAAATCAGGACATTTTACAAATATCTAAACAGTTGAAAGGTGTGCATTGGGCAAGAGATTTGAGCTGTGGTTAACTAAGTCTATGCACATGAGAGATACAGCTGTTTGCACAAAGATAAACAGTGTGCAAATGTGAGCCACCCTGCTAATGTGTGACAGTTACTCCATGCTGGGTTTTTGCAATGGCAAAAGCATTTAGTGAATGTATCTGGGCCTATGTCTGCTTGTCTGCTTCCTACATGGTCTAGTTTCAGCAATGCCACACTTCACGCAAGCCACATAAGCACAGCCAAACATGCAGTAATTTTTTGAGATATGCAGTGCATCACAAAAACAGTGGAATAAAAAAATAGTAAGAAAACAAATGGAAAGGGAGACATACATGAACTGATCAAAAGCAAGGTATGATATACACAATACAAAATGATACTACATATCAGCTATTTCTACACAGTTCAGAATTGTAACTCTTACACCAATATAGATTCAGAAAACAGGATGGCTGCCTTAGCCTTCATTGCCACACAAACAAGTTTAGAGCAAAGAACTGAAGTCATTGTTCACACAAACAAATGCATCAGAATGTACACTGCTATGAGATCTTCAGCTGTGACTTGTACTTTTAACCCTCTTTATTATATTTGGACATAATATGCTTACTGTTCACACAACCTGTAGGTATTCTGCTTACAAATATCCAGCTTTGTCTTACTTGTTTGTGTTTCCTGGTACATCATCAGTTATCTGAGCAACACTGTGAGGCATTCAAGTGTGTAAGGCATTCAATATCCTTGGCCTGAAAATGTGTACGGATACTAAATGGGAGTTATAGGATATGCATTTACCAGTAAGTGAAAGCCAAGTTGGATGGCACAAAAAGCCATATACTGTTCTTTTGGGGGGGACCATTGCTGAGCTTCTGTTGTGGCACAAGCAAGGCTACACTGTTCTTGGGAAGGGGGTTTCATGTACTGTCAGAAACAAGCATAGCCTTTTCTTTTGTGGGTAAGCAAAGTTGTTACTGCTATGGCACAAACAAGGATATGATGATCCTGTTACTCTCCTTGTTCTGAATCCTGCCTGTTGTTTGATCTTTGAAGGGGTTGTGAAGTGAGAAGCTGAAATGTGTATCAGTACTGTCTAACTTTTCTCTTTACAGATTTTCCAGTACAAAGGTATGGTGCAAAAATAAGCCCATGTAGTGAGCATTAGTATACTTCAGAGTTAGGATTGTGTGAATCTTTGAAACCCGAGGCCTAGTACTTACTCATGGACACATATGAATAAACTAAATGTTTTTCTGCTTTCACGTGTTAAAGTAATTTTTGCACAAATTCATAGTACTATTTACTTAATTACTATTCCAACCTACTACATACAGGGATATGCCATAATATCATTCAAAAACTAAACTCTAGGTTTAGAACTTACCTTGCAAATGCAGCAGTGGACACATTTTGAGTTTAGGGCTGACCTTGTCTGATGTAAGCAGTACACAGCCAGTACATAGGGAGGTACAGATTATGTGACTTGCCTGGCATCAATTTTACTTAGTGTGTGAGTAGGAGAATGGTATTAGGCATCTAGGTGGACAGTGAATGTGTTATGCGTTGTCTTTTAGCCAAAGTAAGAGCATATTGAGCGCACCTACATTTGCTTGCGAACACTGCAGTTGGTGGCTCCCCCTCTGAGCCCTCCTCTGTCTGTGGCTGTGGTAACCTAGGTGGTGGTGGGGAGTGTCCTTCCTGTAGCTGATCCTGTTGCAGCTTTTTCCATAAGATCAAATTGTGCAACACAGCAAATACTTTGAAGACTTGTGTACATGTCTCTGGATTATACAGCAGGGCTCCACCAGATGAATCTAACCACAGGCATCATGACTTCAACAGCCTAAACACATGCTCTGTAATGTTTCTGGTTTGAGTGTGTGCCTCATTATATCATTCTTCTGTCGGTGTGAGTGCACTTCTGATGGGTGGCATCATCCATGGTTACAGTGCATAGGTGGTATCCCCCAGTAAACAGCCCCTGTGAGATTTCTCCCCCCTAGCAAACATCTGATACAGTTGTGCTATGTGCCAGATATGGGAGTCATGATAACTGCCAGTGTTGCAGCAAACACATTCAAGATTATTCCCTGAGCATTGCACATAGCTTGGCAGTTAATAGAGTGGTATCCCTTGCAGTTTACATAGATTCTACCCTGCTCACCAGGTGGTGCCTTGTTATGTACATGAGTGCAATCTATTGCATCCAGTACTTCAAGGTAGTGTGCTAGAGGGTAGAACTGTTGCATATTGCAATCTATGGCATCCAGTACTTCAGGGTACTGCTCTACAGGATAGAACTGTTGCATATTGCTAGCGCTCTCCTTAGAACTATGGAGAAACATATGTGGTCAATGGTATGTATGAGCATAACATCCAGGGATTGGTGGAGGATCCTGGATGCTGATGCCTGTGACACACCCAGCATGTCCCCAGTTGGTCTTTGAAAAGTACCTGTAGCTAATATTCTAAGGGCTACACATGCCTTAGTTTCCACTGGGATGGGTTCCCCTCGAGTGTTTCTGGCTCTGAGTTGAGGGTGGCAGAGTTCACAGAGTTCTTTTAAGGTATCCCTGTCCAGCCTGTAGTGCTCTACAATCTCCAGGTCATGTAGTATCTGATAAGTTACCCTGGGCCATCGCACTCTTCTCCTTCTTGGCCTTGGCCTATTTTCATCAGCACCAGCTGCATTGTCTTCAGCCTCTAGCACATGCAGATGTAGAAAAGCTGCAGCAGCTCCTAGTATTGTGTCAGTTAAAATTTCCTTGTTTTTACTCCAATGGTATTGAAGTATTTAGGAAAAACAAGAACAGAGGTTACACAGATGCTTTATAGCATGTTGAATAGCTGCACTATGTTGGACTGGTTCATGAAAATGGAATTCACCTACTAATACTGTAGCATCTATTACACACACGACTGCTGCTTGCTCTTTATTGCACTAGGTGCACCTCCATGCACTCCCACATAGCTATGCATAAATAAAGTAAGCACAGTAAAATTCAAATTACTTTCCTCCATTCCCATGATATTGCGCATTCAGTATAAAAGGGAAACCTTGCCCACCCTGTATTCAAACCCAGGAGTTTCTGCACTTTAGCCCTTTACATACACATGGTGCCACAGGACTCTTTATGTCACAAGTACAACAAAAGCTGCTATTCATTCCTCCATTTCCCATTGGTGAGCTATGTGCACCATCGCTCAAACTGGGACATTAAAAAATGTACAAAAATTATTTGAAATGGACAGAGAAGACACATTTTACAACAAAATTCCGAGGACGACACACAACCTGTGATTTGTGCATAGCTTACATACACTTTCCCCCTCCACCGACCAACCTATACAACTTTAAAAGGGTAGCCTGACACACACTGCTGATGTCCTCACTCACTGTTGACATCCATTGAAACCAAAAACACCATGGAAGTGCCTACACAGAGTGAACACAGAATCACTACAAGGTTACTCATTTTTTGGATTCAGCAATACCAATGAGTTTTTTACCTAATTTGCATCTTCACCATGCTGACAGCCTGGAGTCTACATGGTTAGTAGCCATGTCAGTGGAGAAATTGCACATGAGCACAATGTTGTAAACACAAGGGAGGCTATTACTTTGCCCATATATCTGCTGTTACATACTACTTATGCTTACAGTACAATATAATACTCTGTTTCAGAATGTTCAAACATTTTAATAGCCTACATTACATACAATTACATTTTCTTTTGGGGATGGGGAAGCAAAGGTACATTTATGTCATGGCCCTTAAAAATTTATTTTTTCTTTTGTAACTCTGATATTCTAGAGTCTAACAGTGTGTAATTACATAATAATATGGATGGGGTTACATGTTTAGGTCAAGTCTGTACAAATTTTAAGAGTTATTACTTGATCTTGCTTCCATGTAGACTTTCTGTGGCTGTAGTCAGAAAATTTTCAGTTATGCAGCCAATACGAATGCAGCATCTACACAGGTGCTTCAGGTTGTTGAATCACTTCAACATGTTGATTTGCTTCATTAGCATAAAATTCAGCTACTTACACTGTAATCTGTATGTCACAAAAGTTTCCATATTTGCACATAAATGTGTGCTGTTGCTCAGAGTTTACTGAATCTAAAACTTGTCGCGTCCATGTGTACATCGTGCTGCGACACACACACACTATAAAAATTTTGTGTAGGCTTTCATGAATTTCCCCCATTGAGTTTGAAACAGTTGCATAGTTCAGTTTACACAGCTGCAATGACTTCTATCTCATTACACAGATCTGCTAAAATCCAAATGCACATCATGGACAGAAGTATGTGGTATGCACTACAGACATCAAGGAACAGCATGCACTGTACTGTGGGTGGCAGAAAGGAAAAGGTCAGAGCCTGATGCATGTGTATATAAGATGTGCATGGACAAACTGGGAAAGCACTTTGCACATGAAGAGTGGTATGACAATGCAACATGGTTAGATGATATGCTGTATATAGTTAAAACTATATACCTTTTGCAAAAAATATGTCAATTGGTTCTAGATATGCTCACAGGTGGCAGTGCATCCACAGACTGTTGTGCACCAGTTGTGTGCCATATGATTGTGTTTCAACATGCTTTATGAACTGTGGCACCCATGACTGTAGGAACACAACAGGAGAAACAAGGATAGCTATCACTCAAGAATCCTATAGTGTAGGAATCTGTCACCATCCACCAGTGCATATTATAATCAGATGCATCAAGATGTTGTGGGGATGTATATGCTGTTTGGTTGTTGATAAGAATCCAGCAGTCTGATGTCCTGAAACAGGCTGTAGCACCCTGCTACACATCTAAAGATTATCTGCGTTCATACAGTTTTGCTCTGCATATACAAACTATAGTATATGAATAGCAAATAGCTTTAGGTTGGTTGTGCTACTCTTTGACTACATTCTGTAGCAGAAGTATGGTGTTTCTAGTCAGCTCTGAGACACTTCAGAAGTTGGGCTGGGTTTCTACCACATACCTTGTGACCCCACTCTCCTTCTTGAGAAAACTGTGCTCTCTGTCAAACATCAACTGTTTAGCAAATCATAATGATACAGAGTAACATGCAACCGATGATTCTACACAAAAGTATGAAGCATGGCATCAGAATTTTCCTTGCATTAAAGTGTATCACGATAGGTGAGTACTGCAAGCTGTATCAACAGTCTTTCGAGTGTCAAGTAAAGCCAGAAGAGAATTCTGTTGCACCTACTATAATTTGACCCTGGACAGGGGAAAATAACATTTTTGGCTACTATGTTCAGAAACCTCTAATCAGGGTCTGTTATGGCGTACTTCTCAATGCCCATCAGCACATAATGTGTGGGGGGTGGAAGGTTGGCATAATGGTTAAAGTGTCTACCTTGCATACAAAAGGTGTGGGGATCAAGCCCTGCACCTTTTGTATGCAAGGTTGGCATAATGGTTAAAGTGTCTACCTTGCATACAAAAAGTGCAGGGCTTGATCCCCACATAGGATGAATGGCTACACTTAAAATAACCCACAATACTAGTTAGTCTAGTACTACCTGTGAATGTGTTCTTATCATGATATCTCTTTCTTTAAGAATGTATGACCATAACCTTGTAAGTCTCCTGTGAATGCTGACACATGAAGGCATATACAGTACTAAAGATCTATTTTCTGCTAGTCATCAAACACACAGTACAGGCCTGAATAGTATAGAATATTATACAACGACCCCCCATTAATATTCAAAAACGTGCACGCTGATTGGTCAGCATGCACGTTGTAAATCAGAGTTATAGTAATGGAAAAAGGTCCGGTCACCCGGACTTTTTCCATTATTATAACTCTTTTTTTACAGCAAAGGAGAATGCAAGATCTCCATTGCTTCACACTGTCTCGCTATGTTAAATGGGTTGCATTACTTGTTGCTGACTCTCTTCCTTTAATATTAAGATGTGGTTTTCACTTATTAATAAGAAATACAGGATATGTAGCTCCAGATGCCCTGAATTCCATACAAGTCATATCAGAACACAGAGGCTTTGTCTGTAATATATACCTCCTTTGATGTATAGTCAGAAAAGCCAGTAAAGAAACAGAAATACAATGTGAAGCTGCAGCAACAACTTTACTGAAAAAAATTAGGAACCCCTGTAATCATATGAAACACATTAATTCAGGCTGATTCCCTATTACAGTGATCTTCTCTATACTCTGCATATATGGTGCATCCTATTTCTTTTAAATTATTATTAAATGATATGAGGCATATAACAAGTTCTTTACAATGACTCCAAAATCTTACACTAAGCTTTGTTAGTGTGGCATGCTAATTTTACAAAAGTTCAAATGGTTTCATGAAATTTTGCATACTGTAAGTGCAAAATAATGATTTTTGGATTTCAGTTAAGGACTAAATCACTTATACTAAAAGATTCACTGTTAGGAAAAGTGTCAGAAAATAAAGATCTGGGAAATACTGGAACATGTAGTCTATCATTTGCCAAATATGTAGACACGCAGATACTATGACAAATAGAGGTATGAGGCAAACAGATTCTTTATTAAGAAATATCTCTACAGAAGATGCAGGTTATGTGACTAAATTGTTAATGAATCTTCATCACTCGATTCAAAGCTCCCCAGAACTGTAGCTAGCTCATCTGGCACCTGTGCTGTTCCCCAAATGTAAGGAGCAAAACAGAGGTTGTCTTATAATAAAAGAAACACTTCTGCTCTGAAGTCATAGCAGTAACAAACAACTTGCTACAGTCAGTTTACCAAATCCATGGCACTTCAGTGTTTCAGCAATTACTGCAAATAAATTGGTTTTCATATTTTCCAGCTTCAAAAATTAATTTTTCTTCTGCACAACTGCACCACTAGCACATGGCAATCTCATCCCCCTAACAGCTTGCACCTTAGGCAATCATCCTGTTTGCCCCACCCTAGTTGTGGCTCTGCCTATCCCTGTCTTTTAAAACAATACGTTTTTGTGCCTCTGTTGCAGTAGAACTTTGATATACTTGGATTCTTCTTTAATAAATCTGATATATTGCTGTTTCTCTGGTTCTAACAAATAGTAAGTGCCCATCAATTCAAACGTCTGCCTCTTTCCCATAGTAGATGAGCTTGGAATAAACTTCTCCTAAACTGCTGAAATCCTGCAGTAAAAACTGACGCATACACTCTGCAGATGGTGAACTGTCACACTTGATTATATTATTGTTTGCAGTCTTCTATCTGTCTGCCCCCCCCAACTCTGTCATTCTCTGTCTCTCTTTTGAGTTGCAGCCAACTCCTGGAATGACCTAGTGAGCATCCATCGCTATTTGTGGAGTTTGTCAGGTCTATCTTCTATATCACAGATGCACTCACTCAAACATACTACTTTCCCATTATTTTGAGGATTATGTATTGTACCAAAATTGATATTTTTGGCCGAATCTGTAAATTCCTGGTGAAAAATAACTTCTCCAGGATTAAAGTCAATGATAACACTAGAGATAGCTGTATCTCTCAATTCCATGATCTCAAGATATTTAGAGTAAAATACACGCAACAGAAAATGATTCTGTTTGTACTGTAACAAGTCACTTCCTACTTTATTTCACAATACAATAGTGTCTCTGTGTGTGTGTGTGTGTGCATGGATGTGGATATCATAAGTATGCCTTTATTTTTTGCACTGAAACTAGTGCTTTAGCCTTAGGACCTTCTTAGGTTAAAGCAAATAACATCAGACACATTATGTTGCTATAATTCACCTTATCAAAAAAAATCCTCAGGATGTGTAGAACAGGAAACTTGGCAGGAACTTTAACAAGTTAGTCCAGTGATGACCAAGTTTGTGGATATCTCCAAGCACCATGGGTTGAGGGTTGGTGTAATGGTTAAGTTTTTTTTTTAACCTCACAGATACAAGGTACAGCATTTGAGTCTCATCCTTGAAAGGAATATTGGCTAGGTTTAGAATGGCCCACAAGGACATCTAGCCTAGTACTTACCTATGAACTAGAAGATATGCACTTTTCAATTAAGCAGGTTAAATAAAAGGATTTCTTAATTATACTGGTTACATTTTGATCAAAGGATAATTCATTTTCAGTGAAAGTGCTTAGGACCTTAGTAACTGTCAGTTTTCAATGAGGTACCATCTATGGGGTAAGTGCATGGGTGCCTATGTCTATCAAAGGAAACACTACTACATTTCTTGCATTTCTTTTAAGGCCATGGCCCTGGCACTATGTGTTTGTATGTATTAAGTCTTTCTGGAGAATCTGGAAATCATTTGGAGAGTTTATGACAGCAGAAGGTAATGCAAAAATATATTAGTAAAATGCAACATGTTTAGACTATATTACACAATTCAGGCCTATTGATGAATTAATTCATTCTTTAGAGCAGTGGCTATAGCAAAACAATTAAAGACTATGTAAATGCTACAGCAGCTTTTGTTCAACAACCCACAAGTCATACAAAAATCAGAAATATTACTGAAACCAACATATTATTTGGGGAGGGGGTCACATGCTTGCAGGATACCTATGTCTCATTTTTGACCTCCCTATGTCTCCCCTGTGATCAATAATAGCTATCTCCATGACCTCACTCAGTACAGGTCTGAGCTATCTAAATGGCTTACAATGCCATATTGTTGCAGCATATATCTTAATAGTCACCAAATCCAGATCATGGACAAATGGGACCTGATGCAGGGTAATGAACCAGACCCCGCTAGCCATACTAGTAGCCCATTACTTGTCTGCTTCTTCCCAATTACCATAGAACACTGTTCATATCCGTCAGTGAGCAGACCATTTTTTTCTTTACTTTTACCATTATTACAGAGATTTGAATTTCATTCAAAACTTTTGTCAAATGTTACAGCAAAAACACTCACAGCAATTTTTTAAATGAAACAAAAACATTGTCATATAGCAAACACAGAATTAGAAGTTAAACTTCTTTTCCCCTTGAAACTTACTTTTAGTGAAAATGCATCTGACAACCCATTAAACTACAAGAGATGTGCTGGGATTCCTAATTGAAAAGTATATAATGAGGCACTAATTAGCAGCTATGTGAGGGGTGCAGGAATTCAAAAGACAAATGTATAATGCATTTGATAACAGCCAGTCCAATAAACACAAACATCCCTTTTCAGGAGTAGCCCAGTAGTACTGTCTGGTGAAATAACTTGGTCAGAGTTACACAACAGTGGAGACACTCAAACCCTGCACTATAGGAAGCAGCTGTTTAACAGCTCATAGCCTTACACATCTAGACTAAGTGCTAAAAAACTGGTTTATACCAAATACAGTAAGTTTCACACATGTGGACCTAGAAAAATAAGCTAAATTAAAACTGTATTTGAATTAATACATTAACATTAAATTCATAAACTTCACACCATCCAGTTTATTCATAACTAAATAAACACACTGTCAACATTCAACAAAATAAGAAAACCAAGGATAATACCCTAAGAACATGGCTCATATGACACTGCACCTGTTCACTACAATCAGGTTTCCTTCCTTTACACCATAACTATTCTGGTTCATAAATTGCTACAATTCAGGGGATGATGGGGTGCCTAGCCTAAATTTTCAGTTGACCCATTGGTTCTATTAATTGACTTGTACATAGTCACTCAGAAGATAAACAAGAGTGCAGGGAATCAAACTCTATACCTAGGATCATTACCTAACCGCCTTCTGCACCAACTGCCAGATTAAAGCAAAAATGGAGGGGAGTGATTCAAACCTTAACACAGAAAACAGCAGCTATAACCAACTATGCGTATGCATTAGTTACATGTGGAATAGTGGGATGCAGGAACAAGGTATTTATACAGACATACAGATATGGCCATCAATTTCAGCTTGCAAAGTAAGTCACACAGCAGGCAAATGAAAGTGAAAGGGGTCCAACCCTGTACCATTGACTACAGGAAGCAGTGCATTATTGTAGCACAGACTAAAGTGCCATACAACTCCAAATGTTAACAACATGATAAGTGTTTCATGGGCACACATTTTCTGAATAATAAAAAGTAAGAAACTGTAATGACTGGCATTACTGACTGACTGAACTCCTTAGTGATTTATCAGATAAACGATTCATTAGATCACATCCACACATGCACTCATGCATGCAAGTCCTTGAACAGTCATTGAACAGCAAGTGCCAGTATGACTGTGTCATAGTACAAGGAGGCATAAATGACTTGAGATGTACTTCCCTCGACTATATGAAGACAAAAATGATGGAGCTCCAGACTATCTGTCCCAGGCAGTAATGAACCTAGCATTGAGCAGTATGGTACCTTCCACAAGGATAATGCCTCTATAACAGAAAAAAAATGGACTTAAATAATTGGCTTAGCCGTTAGTGTAATTCAAAGTGGGGGTTGCATACAATATTTCTTAGCTTTGGATGATATGATCAACAAGCAACGCTAATTTGCCAGGTATGGTCCGCATCTGTTCCCTCTAGGCTTTTGAATATTGGCTAAAATATTGCCTGCCCCAATAGTCCCAGAAAGGAAAATGCTGTTTGTGAATACAAATCTAACAACTATTCAGTGGTCCTGCTTTGATATAACTCATAGGTGGGGTGTTAAACATCATACTATGTATGGATTCTGTAGTTCTAGATGGAGAATTCAGAGGTTATGTGGGGAATGATGGAAAGTTGGAGGGGCATGACTCAAATTAACACTTTGGCTGATTAAAAAACAAGTACTGAACTGTTTGGGGATATATTGCTAGTCATGGATTTTCTATAACAAATAATATGTCTGAACACAAGTTATTTCAGTGTACCCTGGGCCAGTCATTAACATTATATAGTTATGCCAATAGACCTAAGGCCATATGTACTGGTCATTGGGACCAAGCAGTAGTAGGCTGTTAACTGATTTGGGTCAGTCAGTTGAAGAAGTATGCCTGACAGACCCAGAAATATCAGTCAATATGTTTAGATGTCATACGAATGTCAGCTGGATGCTACTGTGTAGGACAAGTTCAGCTCCCTCCATCAGAGGAACTTCTTTAATATATCTGAACAGATTGGGGATATACTCCAAATGATCCTTGTTCAAGATCTCAACAGTCAAAGTAGCAGCACAGAGCTGTGACCAAACTGTAGTCAGTGCTTCTTATGGTGTTACCTCATGAGCTTCTGGTGGACACTGGTAGAGAAGGAAAGCTGTTACACCAAATAGGGAGGCTCTAGAGCTGATGATAGGTACTGACAAACCATGAATACAAGTGCTGTAGCTGTTACTAAAATGAAGGTCCCGGTATGAGAAAAGTTTGAAAAGACCATGGAAAAGAGTTTTCTGGTGGCCTCATAGAGGTGTGTTCTGATAAAATGCAAGTCACTTTTTTTAGCCTCCCAAAGAAAGTATATGCCTTGTATATCAGACACAGGTGACTTATTAGCAGTCTGAAGGTTGCCGAGTATAATGACAGTGTTTTGAGACATTCCATATAGGACATATTGATTAGGCCTTGTTTAATTTAGTAAGGTGTCTGTGTGGGTGTTCCAGTTGTTGCAAATATCTAGACAGATACATGGCAAAGGAGGCATTATACTGAATGACTGGCCTAATGACAGCTGAGTAAAGGGAGACAATAACATCTCTGTATCTAGTTGCAGTTCCATAGTTTATAAGCTGTGCAATATAGAAGGACTTTTCTATGACAGTGGACACATGTTGGTTGAAAGTTAGGTCACTGTCCACTTAAGTTCCCATATCCCAAGCAAATGGGTCAACTCTCGGGAGTGTAGTGTCAATGTTGTATTTCCCTGGAGTAGGCAGTTTAGCAAAGGATATGATAATGCATTTTTGGCATTTAGTTTCAGTTCATGATTCTGGCAATAGCTATTTGTGATAAACCTCCCGGCATGATAAATGAGTCATTTGTGGATTCGGTAACTGCTCCTAGCTTGCAGTCATCTGCAAACGTAGTTAGCCAGAGCTCTTTGGTACTGGCTTTTACTTCAGAGAAGTGGATGGCAAATAGGAGGGATTCCAGCATCAAACCATGGGGACTCTACCAGTGGTTGACCTATTTATGGAGTTAGCTTACCCTATTTTGATATCCTGCATCCTATCTGACAGCCAGCTGGCAATCAGGTAGGTGAGGTAGGGGTTTATCCCTAGTTTATTTAGCTTATCTGTTATGTCTTTGAGGGAAATGTGTCAAAATTCTTGGCCAGGTCACTTAAGCATGATCTACCCTTGATGAATCCAAACTGAGATGGGTTTAATGTTTGGAGCTTCTCTATGTCCCTATGGATTGGTTCCATAATAAGTCTTTCCATGGCTTTGCATATGATGCTGATCAGACTTATGATCCTGTATTTCCCTCTATCTATCTTGTGGGATAGATAGAGGGGAGGGAAGGGTAAAGTTTGAGTTGATATCAGCTGGTTGGTGAGCTATGTCTTTAGCCTCAGTGTAGGTGATATTGTTCACAATGAGCTCAGTGCATTGCTGTGTTGTGTGTCTGAAATTTCAAACATAACTAAAATGGCCTTATGGCTAATTTAACCTCAGGCTTGGCTTTGGTGGATTTTATTAAGCTGCTGAAGTGTTTGTTTATTTCAATGACAGAGGCTCTTTCAGATTTTGGAATTGCTCTTCTTACTTTTGGTCAAAATTATTTTCTTTTATTGTAAACTTGTTAATTTTATGGTTCCACTAATGGGGGGGGGGGTTGTTTCTGGGGCTTGCCTTGCACTTGTTTCTGCAGGGTACAACTGCATTGATGCAGCTGTTTGCATGCTGGTATAGTGTGGTGGTGTATGTTTCCACATATTCAGTGCAGATAACTGGATTTGGTGGGGATTGCCAATGTATCACTTTGGAGTAGGCAGTTTGTGTTAGAGAAATTTCTAAAGGTACCTTGGGTGGAAGGACTCCGGGTTTGGTGGGGATTTGAAGCTTGCCAATGTATCACTTAGAAGTAGAAGGTTTGTTTTAGAGATATTTCTAAAGGTGCCTTGGGTGGACTGGGTCTCTGGTTTCAATTTTATTTTGAAGGATATGTCTTTAAGGTAAGAACTGACAAATGATGAAGCTATGCAAGGGACTGTGCAAGATGATCCTATAATAATAAGGAATGGATCTAAGTTGCTATTCCCCCTAGTGGGTACTATGGCTAATTATTCCAGGGCATTTGTATTGAAAAGTCCAAGAATCTATGCACTTGGGCACTAGTGGTGGTGCAGGTTTCCCAGTCCATAGTTGGATAGTTTAGATCACCTAGGAAAATGGAATCAGGTTTAATACTGAGTGATTTCCATTTCCTGTGGATAGGTGTTGTGGCTTTCTTGGGTCATAGTGGGAGATCCATAGCTAGCTTATATATGGTACAGAACCATCATGATGACTATGCTGACATAAAGAAGCTCTAGTACATCATACTGCTTTACCATTCTTCATACAGGTCACATCTACATGAAAATTGGGACCCTTCTATGTTTTTCCCTCCTGCACAACATCTGGTCTAAACTTGTGGAAGGGCTAGTGCCCTACACAGCCAGAGTGCTCTCTGCTATTTTAAAGCATGTCTCATGTAATATCATATAGTGAAACATTACACACACAACAAAAAATCTTGCTGCAGATTTCTTGTCTGTATTGCATTGTTCTTGCTATTGCATCTGGGCAGCCAAAGCTTCACTGAGTAAATCAAATACCTGTGATACTATGTTATGCATATCCAGCATCACCAGCAACACACAACATCAGCATTTCATGTGGTATGTCCTCTGCTTGCATAATGTCTTTGTGTATAGACCTGTCTGTCTAACATATGTGTGCACCTGTCAGCTATTTGACTGCGTTGGATATCCCCTCACAAGACCCTTTGTTATAGGTCAGATGTGGGTGTCAAATGCTTAATCAGTGGAACTCTAGCTGCTGTTAATCCAAACACTGTTTCCCTTGTATACCAGATTTGCAGTATAAAAGCAGATATGAGCTGCAGTGTGGTGCACCTGTTTTATACATTTCTGAATTAGTCCACCATTTTGGGTGTCATTATTTACGTAAACCTTCTGACCCATTTGCATCCATCCATACAGTCTTCTACTTTTCATTTCTTGCACATGGGGCTGGGGTGTCACATCAACAATGGCAACCATCTAGAGTCAATATTCCAACCACCAGGTGAGTAACACTGCTGTGGTTGTTCTTTCATACCACAAGTATGCATGCACACTCAGACCTATTTCCAATTTAGTGTGCTCAGTCCGCCTACTACATGTGTTATGTATGCAATATTGTGTAGGCTACATGCCTCCCTATTCTGCTCCTTATGTGATAACTCTTTGTCTTTGCATCATCTACATCTTGTGTGTCACTAATATCTACTCTAATTTAACCTGTGCAATGTTGTAAATGTTTTTTTTAAATACCAACCTTGTTACAAAAACTGCTACAATGATCAAGTGAAATGTTAAATTTAACAACACTGCAACTTTAAATGTAACAAATTGGGGATACCATGACTGAGACAATCATCCATGGAAAGTATTTGTAAAATACTACCATCAAAATTTGAATAACATGATGCAGAGAGGCAACTAAATCACCCTTCCTAAGTAACAGTTGGTAAAACCGACAAGCAACTTGATTTTAAACCTCTGTTATATGGGGAAACAATGGTTTCAACCCCAATTTTATTGCGGTCCAATCTCTTCCTCCTATTTCAGGGATGATTTTACAGTGGTATCTTGATATATCATATCATTGCCCAGACATGTCTCTTCTGTTTCCTGTTGAGACAGTATCTGTTAGGACAGATTAATATGGAGTGTTTTATGATACACTTTCAATATGGTTCCTTTGGTTCATGCTGAAAAAAAATGTATTTATTTGATGACTCCAGGTTATAGAGACTGTTTTTGTTCTGTAACATGTGACGTCTTCATGAATATGGAAAGTTTTGACAGTATATTGGCATTTGATGAACATATCTAAGCATAATATTTATTTTCAATACCATGTTGCTCTGGATAGTTTCTTCCACTCATATTTGGGAAGATGAGTTGACTTTATGTTTTTGACTAGATCTTTACTTCCATTGGTGACTTGTTGAACTCCAGCAGGTTTGGTAACAGTCCATATACTAATGAATGACAGAATGTTTATTATACATGCATGTGTTGGAAAGATTAGATGAAAATGTGTAGTTTATACAATAAAGTCATCTTTATTTATGCTGCAGTATGGAGATTTTTTATAGCACAGTCATACATATCTTGAAATATATTTGGGGTTTATATGCAGGGCTGTGTAGTCAGTACATCTTTCATTATACCTACATGAAATCAGCAAGGAATGTCAAGTTTGTAACTTTTCACAAGAGTTTGGGAGTGACAATGACATATTCTGAAAGTTATAGGTTGTATAACCAGCCATTGTGGGCACTACTTGTAAAACACTATAATATTAAACACTTTGAATATTTGTCAAAGTGCACTCATAAATAATATGCAATTAAGGTTCTTAATCTTCTGGCATCAACTGCCGTAATACAATAATAAATAAGGCACTCATACTTGTGAATCCTGATAATATCTAATATATCCTTTGCATAGATTTGTTGATATTGAGGTGAAGGTCTGTAACAAAATAATTTTGAAATGTACAAATACGTGTTCACACCAGAAGGATACATCATTTCCACCAAATGTAAAAATAACATCCTTTAACTCAGTTATAATACTGACTAACCCCTGCTTCTCTGAACCACCCATCTTTTCAATGCTTGCAAAACTTTATCCAGCTTAACGTCAGACAAACTAACCAAACTCATTTTGTATCAACACATTCAACAGTGAGATACAGTCTAATGATTAATATTATAATAAGCTTACACAAAAGTCTATTTTTAATTATATTTTAGGAGGTTTGCTCACCCTCGGTATCCACCCAGCCAAATTATCTGAACTATTTTTATTGCTTTTTTGAGGCTCCATCTTCACTGCCACTATCAACCTATGCAGGTCTATCCCTCCTTATGTTGAATTTCTCATAGGTTCCATTACTGCACTAATGTTTTTCCTCCTTATTGCCACTGGTATTGCACATACAGTGGAACCATAGTAGAATGAGTATGTCACCATGCTCAGATGGCTTCCAACTTAAGCTGAGCCTTACACTGAGGGGGTCCTACATTTTGAATCACCCCAAGTCCCTGTATGCATTGTGCAATACTGCAAAAAGTATGAATTCTTCTCTATATAGGTTCATAGGTTCATAGGTTCATACTAGGCTATCTGCCCGAGGGCATTTATAAGCCTAGCCCATAGTTTTGTGGCTTACGCTTCCCCTTTAGGTAGGAGAAACTATGCCCATTATTTAGCTGTGCCTCTGTCTAGCAGTAACACTGAGGTAACCCCTGGGGTGTATCTGCGATCTCCCATCCATTGGTCAAGATTTCTCTTAAACAAGGCCAGCGAGGTGCTTTGCCTCACATAAACCGGGATTTTGTTCCACAGCATAGGGAGTCTTTGGGTGATGAATCTATCCCTCCAGCACGTCCTATTAATAACCGTGTCTAGGTTTAAGTCTCCCGCCCTTGTGGCTCTGAGGGATCTAGATTTTTTGAGATGAAGCATGTTCATCAGGTCTGGGTTTGACATTGCCTTGTATGTCAGGCATAGGTCCCCTCTGAGCAAGCGGTACGCAACTGAATATAACTGGAGTTCTTTCAGTCGGGCAGCATAAGACAGATTTTTGAGACCCTTTATCCTTTTGGTGAGGAACTTTTGTGGCCTCTCCAGCTGCTGCAAGTGTCGGGTCAGGTACATTCCGAATGGGGCATTGTACTCAATCATTGGTCTGATGAGTGATGAGTATAGGGGGACCATGACTTCCCTTGATCTGGATGTGAATCCCTTCATGATAAGGTGGGCAATGTAGAAGGTCTTCCTAACCACTTTAGCAATATGACTGTCGAATGAAAGGCTACTGTCAACCTGGGTTCCTAGGTCCCTAATAACTTCTTCTGTGTTCAGGGATTGCCACCTATTTGGTAGCTAGGGGTGACCTTATTTTTCCAAGGGTATGACTATGCATTTCTTGGCATTTAACTTAAGGCCATGGCTCTGGCACCAGTTATCCGTTCTGTGAGACCCTTCTGCAGGATATCTGTGTCGCATGTGTTTTCAACTACCGCACCCAGTTTGCAGTCATCTGCAAACTTTGTCAGCCATAACCCTCCTGTGTTTGCTTGTACTTCAGAAAAGTAGATGCCAAACAAGAGTGGGCCCAGGACTGAGCCTGTGGGACACCACTTGTGACAGGCTTTGAGTCTGACATGGCACCAGCAACCCTGACCCTGTGTGTTCTGTCGCTCAGCCAGTTTGCAACCCATCTTGTAATGTATGGGTTTACATTTAAGTTGATGAGTTTTTCAATGATACCCGAGTGGGGTATGGTATCGAAGCCTTCGCCAGGTCTAGGTAGGCTGTATGGACTGCCTTTCCTCATCAATGGCCTTGGTGACTGTTTCAAAAGTCGACCAAGTTTAGAAGGCATGATCTGCCTTTGACAAAGCCAAACTGGGTTGAATCCAAAGTCTGCAAATTCCCTATGTCTTTATTTATGAGATCCATTATGATCCTCTCCGTGGCTTTGCAGATAAGGCTTGTCAAGCTAATGGGGCGGTAATTTCCAGGGTCGGTGGAAGCGCCGCCTTTGTGGAGTGGGACCACAGTCGCTGCGCCATTCCCTGGTATGTATCCGAGGAGACTAAGATTAAACAGCTGTCCTAACTGTGGATTTAATTCCTCGTTGAGTTCAAGTGCACTGCAAAAGTCTTTTCCCTCTGGGTGACCACCAACAATAAACACATAAAGACCACAATTCAATAACATCTACACTAAGTGTACACTGTCCTGAGTTAACAGATAACACAAATATAACTCACACCAATTGCTAGGTGTTGCTCAGACACAGCTCCACGTGGTCCTGTTGAGTCTTCCTGGCTACAGAAAACTGAAAAAAGCGACTGCTTTCCTGATTAAGTATCCTGCTGTTTTTTATATTTGTTTTACCTTCTACTGCTTACCTAGAGCAAGCTTTAACTGTTTTCATAGTTATTTACTGCATTTTTTATTATCTGCACATAAAAGTACATTTTAGTCGAAATTAGTCTAATTCAAGTCGAAAAGTGTTTGTTTGCTGTTTAATTTAATTGTTTGGCTGCCCACTAAAGTGTGCTAGCCTATACTACTGACTTATTGCCTTTTCTGCATTTCTGTGTGTTTCTATTTAAAAACAAAAAAAACAAAAAAATATTCCTTGTTTTCCTGCCTCTCCTAAACTAGTTAGACCAGTTTACAGGCCTTGCTGTATCCTGGGCTGTGTTGTAGTTCCTGTGTTGTCCATTGCCTTACTTGGATAGAAGGAAGTTTCTTAGCTCACCAGTGGGAGTGGGGAGCCTTGAATAGCCTACCTGTCCTTGAGGGAAGTGACCTCAGCACAAGAAGCTGTAGTAATTGGTCATTTTGGACCATTTCTAGCTCTTTGAAGTTCCCTTGTTGAAATCTGCCTTTGGCAGGTTTTTGAAGCCATATTGCTCAGACACAGCTCCACGTGGTTCTGTTGAGTCTTCCTGGCTACAGAGAACTGAAAAAAAGCGACTGCTTTCCTGATTAAGTATCCTGCTGTTTTTTATCTTTGTTTTGCCTTCTACTGCTTACCTAGAGCAAGCTTTAACTGTTTTCATAGTTATTTACTGCATTTTTTATTATCTTCACTTAAAAGTACATTTTAGTCGAAATTAGTCTAATTCAAGTCGAAAAGTGTTTGTTTGCTGTTTAATTTAATTGTTTGGCTGCCCACTAAAGTGTGCTAGCCTGTACTACTGACTTATTGCCTTTTCTGCATTTAGCGCGCAGTTGCCACTAGAGCACCATCGGGCAGCGCCGGTTAAACAAGGTTAAACTATTTCTGGCTCTGTAAAGTCTGCTCTTCATTTTTTCCCTTAGAACTGTTCTACTTGTAATCGAAACAGTCTATTCTCTATCTGTAAAGCTCAGCACTTCTTCCTAAAGCATTTTTTAATCAGGTAAAGCACTTCTATATTATACAAAGTACTTCACTAGCTTAAAACCCCCTTGAGTACCCACTTCCCTATAGGTCCTTTCTGACTCAGTTACACAGCAAACTTTATCATTTCTTCTAGCATGTCAAAGGGTCAGTTGCTAGCGTCCTCTCCTGCTCAGCTGGTGAATCCAGGAATATTGAGGCAATGTTACAATTGCCTCATGTACACAGACAACCCTCTCCTCCTCCCACAAAACACAAATACATGTGAGAGATGCAATTATATAGCCAAACTGGAGGCTGAGCTCTCTCAACTCAGGACTGGCAAAACCAGACAGGAGGAGAAGGTAACCACACACACCATAAACCCAGTCTCACATAGAACTATCATAACTACAAATCAAATACATAAACACACAAAGACACACTCGGAGGCACTGATCACAAATCTACCAAAACAGCAGAGGCCTCTAAAGCAGACACCCAAACAACTGCCACCTCATGACATAACACAAGCAACCCATAGATCACAAAGTCAGAGTGCAAATCAGTCACAGCCCTTAAGGCCAAACACAATGCCAGACAGACTTGTCATAGGTGACTCCATAGTCAGACACACTGACGTCCCACTCACCAGACTGAACAAGGAGAGGGTCACAGTAAGATGCCTGTCAGGCGCTAGAATCCGCCACATAACACAAGCACTCAGGTCACTCCACAGTAAGTACAAGGATGACTCAGTCATTGTCCATGCCGGTGTGAATGACCTGAGATGTACCTCCCTGGACTACATGAAAAGAGACATAAAGGAGCTCTCAGATTATGTAGCCCAGGCTGGTATGACCCTGACCCTGAGCAGTATCCTACCTTCACCAAGAATGATGCCACAATACAGAGACAAAATGATCAGTTTTAATAATTGGCTTAATTTCTGGTGTCATTCTAAGGGGATCCAATGTCTGTCTGATTGGAATGACATGCTTGACAAGCCACGCTGCTTCGCAAGGGACGGCTTGCACCTGTCACCCCTGGGTTTCTGAATATTGGCAAAGGCTCTTGCCACCCCCATAGTGCCTTTTTTAGACAAGGCTCAAATTCTAAACCCACCGCCCTAGAAAACAATAATGGAAAAAAACTAAGGGTAATGCTGCTCAATGCCAGAAGTCTAAATCTCAAGATGCACTCCCTCGAAGCCCTCCTCAGTATGGAGAACATCGATGTCTGTGCTGTGACTGAAATCTGGTTCAAGGCTCCTGAGAGCACCCCGGCACTATCAGGTTTTACCTCATATCATGCGTTCCAGCCCCAAAACCTGGACCGTACCACAAAAGGAGGGGGTGTATCCATATTCATCAAGGATACCCACACCTCCAGGCTGGTGGCAACTCACGAAGCATCAGAGACCATTCAGGTGCAATTAACCATAGGCAAAACTGCTCTACAGTTTGTAGCATGTTACAGGCCACCCTCTCAAACTCAGGAACCCCACACAGCCTTCCTGAAGACACTGGAGAGTATAAATGTCTCTCCAAACACCATCATATTGGGTGACTTCAACTACCCAAACATTGACTGGGAACATTACTCAAGCCCCAATACCCTAGCCCAAAGGTTCTTGGAGTTCATAAACTCAAATGCTATGGAACAACTTGTCACCATTCCCACAAGAGGTGAAAATATACTAGACCTGATCATCACAAACATGGGGACAAAATGCTCCACACTGGAAGTATATCCCTCATTGGTGAGATCAGACCATAAACTAATCTCACTGGAGATCCACATCCCACCCCCACCCCAACAAAAAGACCACAGTGAAGAACTTCTCAAAAGCCAACTTCACACTTCTTAAGACTGGTGTGGTATCCTTCAAGGCCCCTGAGCCATTGGAAACCACAACCCACGCTGCTGAATCCCTTACAAATGCTTTCTACGAGCACCTCCAGGATTGCATGGATCAAGCAATCCCAAATAAAATCAAGACCTTTTCCACCAAAGGCAAGCACCTGATCTGGTGGACCCCAGCCATAAACAAACTTTACAACAAGAGGAGAAAGCTACTACAAGATAGAGCAAAATCCCTAAAAGGGAAGACATCTCTGATCAATACTAGTAAAAAACTACGATCACTCATAAAATCATCCAAGGCCAACTTTGAGAGAAAAATCGCCAAGGACTCAAAAGACAATCATAAGGCCTTCTTTAGCTATGTTAGAAATCTGGGTGGAAACTCCCAGATATGCTCAGAATTAGTCCAAAATGATACAAAAATCACTGAACCCACAGACATTGCAAATATACTGGCAGACAGGTTCAGTGAAAATTTCTCCCCCAAAAGGAGAAATATCTATCCCAGCAGAGTGTAGCCTCCCAATCATCTCAAATGCCCAGGTGAGAGCTGCTCTCTCTAAAGCTAAAAACACAGCATCAATGGGACCGGATGGTGTCCCCGGCTGTGTGCTACACGAACTCATTGAGAAACTAAACCCACACATAAGGCTGCTGTTTAATCTTAGCCTTACTACAGGATACGTACCCAAAGAGTGGCGTACGGCAACTGTGGTCCCACTCCACAAAGGCGGTGCTTCTACGGACCCTAGTAATTACCGCCCCATAAGCTTAACAAGCCTGGTCTGCAAAGCTATGGAGAGGATCATAATGGAACTCATAAATAAAGACATAGGGGACCTACAGACATTGGATCCTACCCAATTCGGCTTTGTCAAGGGCAGATCATGCCTCTTGAACTTGGTCGACTTTTTTGAAACAGTCACCAAGGCCATTGATGAGGGTAAGGCAGTTCACACAGCCTACCTTGACCTTGCAAAAGCTTTCGACACAATACCCCACTCGGGTATCATAGAAAAGCTCACCAGCTTAAATGTAAACCCATATGTCACAAGATGGGTTGCAAACTGGCTCAAGGACAGAACCCACAGGGTTAGAGTTGCTGGTGCCATGTCAGACTCAAGCGGTCACTGGCGGTGTCCCACAGGGCTCAGTCCTGGGCCCCCTCTTGTTCAGCATCTACTTTTCAGAAGTGCAGGCAAACATAGGAGGATTGTGGCTGACAAAGTTTGCAGATGACTGCAAACTGGGCGCCATAGTTGAAAATCCATCAGACACAGATATCCTTCAGAGAGGTCTCATAGAAACGGATAACTGGTGCCAGAGCCAATGCCTTAAGCTAAACGCCAAAAAATGTATAGTCATACCCTTTGGTAAAAACAAGGTAACCCCAAGTTACCACATAGGTGGCAATCCATTAAGCACAGAAGAGGTTATCAGGGACCTGGGGACCCAAGTTGACAGTAACCTTTCTTTTGACACTCACATTGCCAAAGTGGTTAGGAGGACCTTCAACATTGCCCACCTGATTATGAAGGGATTCACATTCAGATCAAGGGAGGTCATTGTTCCCCTGTACTCTTCATTTATCAGACCAATGATAGAGTACAATGCCCCATTCAGAATGTATCTTACCCGACACCTGCAGCAATTGGAAAGACCCCAAAAGTACCTCACCAAAAGGATAAAGGGGCTCAAAAATATGCCATATGCTGCCCGACTGAAGAAACTCCAGCTCTATTCAGTCGCATACCGTCTGCTCAGAGGTGACCTGTGCCTGACATACAAGGCCATGTCCAACCCGGAATTAATGGACATGCTCCACCTCAAAAATATCCAAATCCACCAGAGCCACAAGAGCAAGAGACTTAAACCTCAACACGGATATAAATAGGACGTGCTGGAGGGACAGATTCATCACCCAGAGACTCCCTATGCTGTGGAACAGAATCCTGGTCCATGTGAGACAGAGCACCTCGCTGGCTCTGTTCAAGAGGAATCTTGACCAGTGGATGGGAGATCGTAGGTTTACCCTGGGGATCATCTCTGTATCACTGCTGGACAGAGGCACGGCAAACTAATGGGTATAGTATTCTTCAGCCTAAGGGGTGGTGAAAGCCACACAACTCTGGCTAGGCTTATAAATGCCCTAGGGCAGATAGCCTAGTATGAACCTATGAACCTATGAACCTTCTTTTTTCTAATTTTAGTTTTCCTACTGATATTCTTGTAGCTTTAAATACTGACAGAGAATCATAAATGTTACCAAAAAGTGTAGACTACATGTTCACTTAGTATATTCTTTCTGGGTGACTAGAAAGCACAAAAATGTGATAAGAATATTCTTGAATACAAATCATGTACACTTAGTGTACTGTTTAGAGAATCTGTCCCAAAGTCTTTTAATTATGACCATATACTTTTCACTAGAGTTGGAATGGGGTTTGTGCACTTGCAAACAGTTTGCTAATTTCTGTCCACACTAACTTATTACCTACATAATATCTGTTTGTTTTTGTTCCGTTCACAGGGTATTACTGCATGCTGCACCTAAACTCCTTTTCATGTTTATTACTTATTAATTTGCTAAGCCTGTGTTGGGAAAGCATAAGATATTTATTTGGTGTTTTATTATGTTTATATTTTATCTCACAGGCTTGTAGTGATGCAGGTGTTTCCTTTTACATTTATTACTGCCATATCTATTTGACAAACGGTTAGCTAAATAATACAATAAAGATGCAGAACAGGAAAAGTGAACCAGTAGCCTGTGCAAGGGAAAATAGCTTCATTATGCTTAACTCTTTAAGTACGCTTTGCTAAATACAGAGTAATTTATATGAGGTGATATTCCTACATTTTTTGCAGAATTAAAATACACAACATTAGCTATTCTGCTGTAGTGTTTTTCTTTTTCAGATTAATAGTCTTCATACTCATCAGTGGACTTATCCCATCTTGCTGTCAATCCTTCCTCATGATTTGATCATGGCCACTTGTAACCAACTTCCCAGTTTTGGCAGTACTTTATGACTGCATCTAGTAAACATGCCACAAACTGCAGAACACATCTGTGACTTCCCTGAAGATATGGACTTCTTTCTGGGAATGTGTCCTCATCAGCCATTGGTATCCTTCCTGAGATGCCTCTGTATGTCAGTGATCCATTGTGATGGTGGAAGGAGCCAGTGCACTACCAGATGTGCTAAGAGTAGATGGGATATGGGACCATCCATATTTTCTAATTTCCCACAGGGCACATGTCACAGCAAAACCCTGCATTATCTGCCTCCCTGCAATAATTCAGCCCCTGTTGTGGCATGAGGGCTCCATTGGGTTTTTAAAGCAGAGCATCTGTATCCAATTTCTAACACCAGGGGCCATGTCTCTAAAGGTAATCCGTTCTACCCCACCCAACAACCACACCTCTGGACTGCCCTCCAGCATTGTAGGCTCATCACTGATCCCTGTTTGCTGACACCAACAGTCATGAACAAAACTCCTCTGTACTATCATGCAGTATTCTTTGCATCACAGGCTTTGCACTGGAAAAGTGTGCCATTTGGATGGAGCTCAGACAGTTATTTATAACATTACAAAAATACAGGCTAGAGGAAAGTTTGGCTGTAGAATTTTGTCATGCTGTGTATTACTGTGACATACTGGAATTACACAGTGATACAAGCCATTACAAAAATAGCAGCAAATGTTCATTACACTTTTCCTCAAAAAGTAAATTAAATTAATAGTAAGACCATAAAAAGCAATGGCCTTAGATACATTTAGATGTAAAATGTTTGTGTGATGGAAAGAATTATAAGCAATATAATTAATGGTGTATGACCTCCTTTGCTGCATATCCTTGATGCACAATTAAGATTAACCAAGAAACTCTGTAAGAGTATTTCACTCAAACCCCCTGCAACAATCAGCAAACAGAGCAAAACCACTGATGTTAAATCTAATAGGTGAACAGATACAATGAAACATTGTTTTAAACTGCTTTGCAGCATCAGATGCATTTCTTCTTACCATTTTAGGATCCACTGTATTTTATAGCATTCTTCTCCCACTCCAAGCAATGCACATCATAACACTGATATTTAAAATCATAGCACAAGGACTGAAAGAGGAGCACTTTCTTATTTTTCACAATAGGTATTACTGTAGTAGTCCCTAAATAGTTAGTGGTAGCAAATCTTTGTATTAGCTTAGCTTCTTCATAGATTGTTACTAGGCTAATGACCTGGGGTGGGGCCCTTTCTAAGCCCAGCCAATTTTTCCCAAAAGAACAGTGACATCCAATATCCAAATAGGACATTGAGGGCCAGGCATTTATAAGCTACATCTGTCCATAAGAAACATGGGTATCAAGGCTGGTGTAAATTTTCTAGTCCCTATCCACTGGTCTAGGTTGCACTAAAATTGGGTAATAGACAAACTCATCTTCACATGATTGGGAAGCATGTTCCATAGAAGAGGCAGTCTCTGGGACATGTATCTGTCTGTCCAGCATGTTCTGTTTAAGTCACATGCAACATTCAGCTCCTTAGACTTTGTATTTCTGGTACTGTTTGACTTACAAATATGCAGGAGGCTGATAAGTGTGAGGTTTGTGGATACCTTTCAAGCCAGGCATAGATTACCCCTCAGCAATCCATAGCAGACTGAGTAGAGGGAAAGGGCTTTGATGTGCTCTGCATATGGCAGGTTTGTTACACCTTGAATTCTTTTTGAAAGGAGCCCCTGAGGTCGCTCTAGTTGCTGCATATGCCTGGTCAGGTACATAGCAAAGTAAGCATTGTACTCTATGACTGGTCTGATAAGGGCAGATTATAGTGGGATAATGACCTCTATGGACCTAGATGCTATGCCCTTACTTATAAGTTTTGCAACATAAAAGGATTTCGTCATCACTGTGGTCATGTGGTGGTCAAAGGTAAGGCTACTGTCTACATGTGTACTCAGATCCTTGACCACTGGGTCATTTCTTAGGGATGCATTATCAACATGGTAATTAGCTTGATCGGTTGACTTCCCAAAGGGTATAATTATGTATTGCTTTGCATTGAGATTAAGACCAAGGTTTTTCACCATTTGTTAGTCAGAGAAAAGCCTTCTTGAAAAATGCAGGTGTCTGCAGGGAAGTCAATGGTAACGCCCAGCTTGCAAATATCTGCAAACTTAATCATGTTTATATCACGTTATCGAAAGATGAAAATAGCGAATGCTATTTCATCGAACCTAAAATATCTAAACCACATAATATCGAACATTCAGAACGGCCAATTTATTCCTTGGGAAAAAATTTGATATTCCGAAACACATACACACAACACAAGCACACCTAAAAAACATCAATAACACACACATACACTTATAATCCTACAAATAACCCTACACTAAACTATACATACACTACTGTCTATCAACTTACCTTAACACAAACCCTAACCCTAAGGTCTATCACTATTGCACACCTCATCTAACCCGCGCCCTAACCCTAACTCACTTAACCTGCCCCTAAACCTAATTCACCTAACCCGCATCCTAACCCTAACTCACCTAACCCGTGCCCTAATCCTAACAATCACACACTTACCTGAACCCGACCCAAAAATCTCCACCACAGTGCTGAAAATAGCAAAGCCACAGAACTGGCCAACTGAACGGTGTTCTGTAGCTTCGCTATTTTTAGCGTTCACTCAAAACAGGTCAATATTAGAACATTCAAAGTTTTAAAATTCCAATGTTCTGATATAGACCCACTTAATCAGCCATAAACCTTTAACATTTGCTTACACTTCAGAGAAATAGATGTCAAAAGGAGCAGGCTCAGTAATAAACCCTGGGGGATTCCGCTAGTGACTGGTCTCTTGGTGGAGGTGGTCTCACCTATTTTGATCTCATGTGTTCTATCAGTGAACCAGTTGGCTATTCAGGGGGAGATAAAGGGATTTATACCTAATTTGGTGAGCTTATCTATAATGCCTTAGTGCAATATTGCATCAGAAGCCTTGGCCAGGTCAAGGTAAGCTGTGTGCACAGTCTTGCTCTCATCCATTGCTACTGTGACCCTCTCAAAGAAGTCCACCAGATTTAATAGGTATGACCTTCCTTTAACAAAGCCAAATGTTGAGTCAAGCATTTTCTGGTTACCTCTGTCATCATTTATCATGTCCTGATGATTCTTTCCATGGCCTTCCATATGAGGTTGGTCATATGTATAGGGCTGTAGTTACCCGGATCAGTGTTTGGACCTCCTTTGGCAAGGAGAATGACTGTAGCCATCTTCCATTCCTTGGACACAAAACCTGACTGTAGAAACCAGCTGAAAAATTATTTGAATTGACCAGTGAGGTCATGTTTCATGTTATTTAGCAAGCACCCCGGGATGCTGTTGAGGCCCATTGATGCAGTGTTTTTGGCCTTGAAATGTGTATTGAAGACCTGTTCCCTAGTAATGATTGGGTGGATTGTGGTATGCAGTATTTCCTTTGGACTATCAGGGTGAGTGGGAGGAGAAATTTCAGATGAATCTGCCTCTGGTTCAGTGTGGGTGATACCATTTACAATAAGTTCTGTGCATTGTTACATATTTCCATTGAGGCTATGGACATAGCTGTCAAACACTTTGTGGTTTTCCTTTGCCTGAGAAGCTATTTTATTTCTTCAAATTTAGCCTTTTTAGTATTAATTGACCCTCTTAGCTGCCTGTTTAGATTGGTCAGGTATTTTTTTTTTTTTTAGTATTTTGGGCTTTGTTCATCCTATGCTTGGCCAAGATTTTTTTTCTTTTGTTGCATAACTGATTGATACTGTGATTCCACCAGGGTGGCTTGTCATTTGAGTTTGTCTTATTCTTAATATGAGTGGGCACAGCTCGCTCCATACAGATTTCAATATGGCTGTACAGGGATTTTGTAAATAGCTCAGCATATGCTATGGTATTTACTAGATTTGGGAGTGCTTGAAATTTAGCCAAAGTGTCACTTAATTGAGAGAAATTAACTTTGGAATAGTTCCTAAAGTTTTTTGGGTTTCCTTAGTCCCCAGATTAATTTTTATTTCAAGAAATACTACCTTATGATCAGATCTGATGAGCAAGGACATTACATGGTGTGAGGAACATTGTTTCCCCATGCTTGTGAGTACAAGGTCAAGGATGTTTGTACCCCTGGTAGGAAAATGTACCAACTGTTCCAGGATGTTGGTATTAATAACGTTTAGGAATTACTGGGCTTGTGCATTATAAGTGGCACAGACTTCCCAGTCTATAGAGAGGAAGTTGAGATCCCCATGAAGATCATATTGGGTTGAATGGCAAGGGTCTCTAGTACACTGAGATAGGTAGCATGGGTTTCCTGAGATATTGAGGGGGACCTATAGATTGCAAGAATATGGTACAAGACCCTGTTTATGGTGAGTTGCACATGTTTAAGTTCCAGTGGGTCATATACTTTAACTAGTCTGGATGTGAGGTTGTTTTCAATATAGACTGACTCCTCTATAGCTAGCCATGACTCTCCTTACTCACTCTGGTGAGGAGAACATTGGCATGCCTCACTACATTGTCACCATTGACCAGGAAATTTGATTGTGCACTGGTTTGCCTGAATAGCTTAGCAGTAGATGCATTAGAAACAGTGTTAACAGTGTTTTTTGACATGATGGCTGAGGATCCTTTTTTAATTGTGCTATGCAGGAAGTCTTAGTGTTTTAAGAAGATTACTTGTAAGTGCCTGAGCATAAGTAGTTTTATGTAAAGTAGATATGGTGCAAGTGTCACTGACAACCTTTATATTATTAGTTTTAGTTGTATGAGAGAGTTTTGCCTCCAGTGTTAAAGTGTATTTACGGTTCTTGCATACTTTATGGCAATTGCTACAATGCCTCAGAACGGTTTACTATCGAGAAGAACAGCTATAGTGCGACCGTCGTGTGCTTTCGAGCGCGCAAGAACACAAATGTCGAAGACATCATAATCAATCGAGAACGGTTTTACCATGGGTCGAGGTAGGAAGGTGGTTGTAGTAGGAATAATACTGTACACCTACCTGACCCATGGTAAACCGTTCTCGATTGATTATGATGTCTTCGGCTGGTCGTGCACTCTGAATCGACGCAATTACGAGCTTAATGACGGCTCTAATCGCGATAGTAAACCCCTCAGAACACCTATCTCAACCAGACTGGCCACAGAGAGAGTCAGGAAGTACATATCCATGGCTTCTGATCTAGGGAGGAGTGAAATAAACTTAAAAACTGAGTTGGTCAATAACACAAGGAACTTGATGAGCAACACTCGGGTATGCACAAACTAGATGATCTCTTAGTTAAAATGTTTGTGTAGACAGAAAGGGTATTTTAAGGGAAACTTACACGGTGAGAGATTGGTGTCTGCAAATATCATAAGGGGGAATTATGCTGCGTGTTTCTGCACAGAGAGTGGCAGGTCTAAGTAAAGATTTTAAAAAAGGTCAAAAAGTTCAGATATTCAGCACACAAACACAAGTAATGCAGCTGTGACAAAACAATGCAAAAAAACAACTGACAAAACAGATTAAATGGTAATGTAAGTCTTAGCTTGCTCATGGTTATGAACCAAGCATTGCGTAAAGTACAGTTTCGTACCTACCATAAATGTAGATGTTCGAGTGTTCACCCTGCTGCAGTCATCACACTTGGGTTATCCTGCCATCAGGCGGTCCCGCAGTTGGCCAGAATTCCAAAGTCTTGGTCCGGCGTCGGTTGCTGTCGCTTCTTCCCTGACGTCAGTGTGCCAAGGGTATATAAGAGGCATCCAACGCCATTTTCTTCAGTATTTTCTTGCTCCAGATGTCAAGTGCCCCCAACAGGTAGGCAAAATATATTAGATAGCTAGATACAAATAATACAAAACCTTTAGTTACAAGTAAATACACCACAGAAGTTGTATAGGATAAAGAAGTAAAAGAAAAGTTGAGCTAGTCAAGAGGGGATGGAGGGTGAGTAACCTGGACTGCAGCAGGGTGAACAGTGGAACATCTACATTTATGGTTGGTACAAAACTGTACTATGTTCATTGTGTTACCCCGCTGCAGTCATCACACTTGGGTTGAATCCCAAAGCTAAGAAAGGGAGGTGGAGTTAAACAGGGTTAGAAGAAGCTAGTAGGCCCTGCAAAACGGCATAGGCTACAAAGAGCTGGTCAGTTTTTTCTGAAAGCCTTAGTCTTATCCAAGTAGTAACGTAATTGCTTGTGAATGTCCAAAGAGTGCAGGCATCTTTCTCCTTTGTTCTGTGGATTAGGGAAAAAAGTGGGCAAATGAATGGTTTGGTTTAGGGCCACACTGGATACCACCTTTGGCATAAAGGAAGGGTTAGTTCGTAGTGAGACTCTGTCTTGGTGGAAAATAAGGAAAGGTTCAACTGCCATTAGTGCCTGCAGCTCTGAGACTCTTCTTGCTGTGGTTATTGCTAGTAGCAGGGCAGTTTTCCATGAAAGAAATTTTAAATCAGCTGAAAAAGCTGGTTCAAAGGGTGGCAGTGTAAACTTTTCCAGGACAAAGTTGAGATCCCATGTAGGTGTTGGTGCTCTCCTTGGCGGTCTTATGTTCTTAGCCCCTCTGAGGTACTGTTTTAGGAGTGGATGTGAGAATAAAGGAGGATCTGTGTTGAAATTAGCTGAAATTGCTGAGGTGTGGATCTTAATAGATGAAAAGGAAAGTCATTTGTGCAACATCTCAGTTAGGTATTGCTGAATCTGAGCAATATTTGGATCAAGTGGATTGGCACAGAATCTTTTCCATTTGTCTGAATAGGTTTTCCTGGTGCTGGGCCTCTCGGCCTCCAGAATGACATCCATAACAGCTTTGGGAAGAGGTGTTGGCTGGTTGTTCAGGCAATTTGCCATGCTGCCAGGTTTAAAGTCTTGAGCTGGCTGTGTAGAATCTGATTGTCTCGCTGGGTGAGCAGGTGAGGAATCTGTGGTAAAATCCATGGTGGACTGTGGGCCATGTTCCTTAGAATTGGATACCAATGCTGGCGTGGCCAGTCTGGTGCAATGAGAATTATTTGTGGCCTCTCTAATCTGACTTTTAGCAGCACCTATGTTAGAAGGGGCAGTGGAGGGAAGGCATATACTGTCAACCTTTTCCAAGTGAATGAGAGTGCGTCCACTTTCCAAGCTTGAGGGTGGAATGCCCTTGTGCAGAATTTCAATATCTGATCATTTTGGGGGCTGGAAAAGAAGTCTATGTCTGGGAGTCCCCATTTTTGAGTTATCATTGCAAATACTTGTGGATCCAGTTTCCACTCGTGAGGATCCATGATGTTCCTTCTTAGGTCGTCTGCCAATGTGTTCTTTTTTCCTGACAGGAATTGAGCTTGTAATTGAACTTAGCAAGTCAGTGCTGTGTTCCACAAGGTCATTGCTTGCCTGCATAGAGGGTAGGAGCGTGTACCCCCTTGCTTGGTTATGTGCCACATTACTGTGGTATTGTCTGTCCTTATTATGAGTTGTCCTGGATGCAAGAGGTCCTTGAAGGCTGTCAGAGCATTCTGTACAGCTATCATTTCTTTTTGATTGATTTGCAGATTTCTTTGATCTGTAGTCCATTTGCATTGAACGCACTGTCCTGCCATGTGTGCCCCCCAGGCATAGTCCGATGCATCTGTTGTCATAGTTTGCCTGGCTGGGGGTATGGTGAAAGGCTGACCCTTGTTGAGGTGACATGCCTGTGACCACCATAGAAACTCCTGTTGTAGGCAGGGAATGAGATGTATCATTGTTTCCAAGTTGTGGCTGTGTTGAGTCCATACGCTTTTCAGGTACCATTGAAATTTCCTCATATGCAGTTTTGCAAATGGTATTAGTAGTATGCAAGATGCCATGAATCCCAAGGCCTGCAGAACTTTTCTTGCAGGGAATTGGGTCTTTGTTGCCATTATTTTGAAGTATTGAGTTAGTTGTAGTTGCTTTTCTGGCATGAGATAAGACATCTGGGCCGTTGTATTCAAGCTGGCACCCAGGAATGTCATAGTCTGTGAGGGCACTAGTTTTGATTTCTTTTCATTTACTGTGTACCCTAGGCAACTTAGAAGGTGTTTGACAAATGCTAGATGTTGTAAGAGAATGTCCTTGCTTTCTGCTTAGATGAGGCAATCATCCAAGTATGGGTATATTTGAATTCTTCTTTGTCTGCAGTATGCAATTACTGGTGCCAGGTATTTTGTGAAGACCCTGGGCGCAGTAGATAAGCCAAAGGGCAGTGCAGAGAATTGATAATGGGTTGAACCTGCAATGAAGCGAAGGTATCTTCTGCAATTTTGTCTGATAGGGACATGCAGGTATGCCTCCTTGAGGTCCAACGTTACTAGCCAAGCCTTCTTGCCCAACATGGGAAGAAGCTGCTGTAGTGTTAGCATCTTGAACTTTGGAACTTGCAAGTAGGTATTTAGAATTGAAAGGTCTAGAATAGGTCTCCATGCATTGTCCTTTCTGGGGACTAGAAAGAGCCTTGAGTAAAATCCTTGTCCTTGTTCCTGTGTAGGTACCAGTTGAATGGCTCTCATGTCCATGAGAGCTGCAATTTCTTTTTGTGCCTCTGCCCATTGATTTGGCGGCAGGTTTGGCATTCCTTTTCTCCTTGGCAAAGTGTGGAAATGGAATCTGTATCCTTGTGAGATAATGTTTAGGACCCATTTGTCCTTTGTGATTATGCGCCAGTTGTCTGCAAAAAGTGCTAATTTTCCTCCCAAGGGAGCTGCCAAGAGAGCTTTTCTTGGCAGATTGAGTGTTAAGTCATTGTGTCTGTCTCTTAGTAGTTTGGGACCTGTCTTCTCCTGCCCTTTGTGTTGCAGTGCCCCATTGACGGGGTTTGTAAGGGATTTCTGCTTGACCTCTGCCCCTTGGGCATCTGTATTTGCCCCTCTGTGACTTGTCAGAAGCTGGAAAGGACCAATTTTTTGTTGGCCAATTTCTGCTGAAGCGAGGTGGTTGTACCTGTAAGAAATCTTTGTCCATCTGCATAGACTTTGCCTTATCCTCCATTTTCTTTAAAACCTCTTCTGCCTTAACTCCAAATAAGACATCCTGCTGTAAAGGTGCATCTAGTAATTTTGCTTTAACATGATCAGGCAGGGTTTGTTCCTTCAACCAAGCATGTCTACGTATGACAGACCCAGTAATAGCTTCTCTGCATGAAGCTTCCAGAGAATCAAATCCACATTGTAAAGTGTGTTTTCCCACCTGTTCAGCTGCGTGCAGCAGATCCTGGATTTCCTTGAATTCAGACTGTTGAGAGTGTGTGCTCATCTTTTGCTTTAATTGAGACATTAGGAATTGCTGATATTTCAGCATGTGGAATTGACAATTTAGTGCTCTCATAGCAAGAGTAACTGAGATATAAACCTTTTTCCCCCACCTATCTAATGCTCTGGAGTCCCTTTCAGAGGGCACAGGATTTTTAGCCATAGAAGCCTTAGCCCCTTTGGGACCTTGAGAGATTGTCTCTGGATCAGCAACTGGGCTTTTATAAAGGAATTTGTATTGGGGGTACTCTATAATATCTGTCTGGTTTGGCTAGAGCAGGGGGCAGAGAGTCTGGATTTAGACTAGATTCCATGTAGACATCATCCACAATGTCTAAAACTGGAGGAATAGCAAGTGGTCTGTGCTGGGGAAATAAAAAGAAACTCAGGAGTCTTTTCTTTGAGTCAGAGTAGTCCTGACCTTCCCAATGACTGTAGCCATCTTCCATTCCTTGGGCACAAAACCTGACTGTAGAATCCAGTTGAAAAATGATTCAAATTGACCAGTGAGGTCATGTTTCATGTCATTTAGCAAGCACCCCGGGATGCTGTTGAGGTCCATCGATGCAGTGTTTTTGGCCTTGGAAAGTGTATTGAAGACCTGTTCCCTATTAATGATCGGGGGGATTGTGGTATTCAGTATTTCCTTTGGACTATCAGGGGGAGTGAGAGGAGAAATTTCAGTTGAATCTGCCTCCAGTTCAGTGTGGGCGATACCATTTACAATAAGTTCTGTGCATTGTTACATATTTCTATTGAGGCTATGGACATAGCTGTTGAACGCTTTGTGGTTTCCTTTGCCTGAGAAGCTATTTTTTCTTCAAATTTAGCCTTTTAAGTATTAATTGACCCTCTTAGCTCAAGTTTAGATTGGTCACGTTTTTTTTTTAGTATTTTGGGCTTTGTTCATCCTATGCTTGGCCAAGATTTTTTTTCTTTTGTTGTATAACTGATTGATACTGTGATTCCACCAGGGTGGCTTGTCATTTGAGTTTGTCTTATTCTTAATAAGAGTGGACACAGCTCGCTCTATACAGTTATCAATAAGGCTGTGCAGAGATTTTATAAATAGCTCAGCATATGCTATGGTATTTATTAGACTTGGGGGTGCTTGAAATTTAGCCAAGTGTCACTTAGCTGAGAGAGATTAACTTTGGAATAGCTCCTAAAGTTTTTTGGTTTTCCTCAATCCCCAGATTAATTTTTATTTCAAGAAATACTACCTTATGGTCAGATCTGATGAGCAAGGACATTACATTGTGTGAGGAACATTGTTTCCCCATGCTTGTGAGTACAAGGTCAAGGATGTTAGTAGCCCTGGTAGGAAAATGTACCAACTGTTCCAGGATGTTGGTATTAATAAAGTTTAGGAATTACTGGGCTTGTGCATTACAAGTGGTACAGACTTCCCAGTCTATAGAGAGGAAGTTGAGATCCCCATGAAGATCATATTGGGTTGAATGGCAAGGGTCTCTAGTACACTGAGATAGGTAGCATGGATTTCTTGAGACATGGAGGGGGACCTATAGGTTGCAAGAATATGGTACAAGACCCTGTTTGTGGTGAGTTGCACATGTATAAGTTCAAGTGGGTCATGTACTTTAACTAGTCTGGATGTGAGGTTGTTTTCAATATAGACTGACTCCTTCATCTTTAGTTCCCTCCTGTGCAGTAGCTAGCCATGACTCTCCTTATTCACTCTGGTGAGGAGAACATTGGCATGCCTCACTACATTGTCACCATTGACCAGGAAATTTGATTGTGCACTGGTTTGCCTGAAGAGCTTAGCAGTAGATGCATTAGAAACAGTGTTAACAGTGTTTTTATACATGATGGCTGAGGATCCTTTTTTGATTATACTATGCAGGAAGTTTTAGTGTTTTAAGAAGATTACTTGTAAGTGCCTCAGCATAAGTAGTTTTATGTGTAGTAGATATGGTGCAAGTGTCACTGACAACCTTTATATTATTAGTTTTGGTTGTATGAGAGTTTTGCCTCCAGCGTTAAAGTGTATTTACACTTCTTGCATACTTTATGGCAATTGCTACAATGCCTCAGAACACCCATCTCAACCAGACTGGCCACAGAGAGAGTCAGGAAGTACATATCCATGGCTTCTGATCTAGTAGGGAGGAGTGAAATAAACTTAAAAACTGAGTTGGTCAATAACACAAGGAACTTGATGAGCAACACTCGGGTATGCACAAACTAGATGATCTCTTAGTTAAAATATTTGTGTAGACAGAAAGGGTATTTTAAGGGAAACGTACACGGTGAGAGATTGGTGTCTACAAATATCATAAGGGGGGATTATGCTGCGTGTTTCTGCACAGAGAGTGGCAGTTCTAAGTAAAGACTTTAAGAAAGGTCAAAAAGTTCAGATATTCAGCACACAAACACAATTAATGCAGCTGTGACAAAACAATGCAAAAAACAACTGACAAAACAGTTTAAATTGTAATGTAAGTCTTAGCTTGCTCATGGTTATGAACCAAGCATTATGTAACTGCAAAGCTTAAACAGCAGAGGAGATTCAATTAAAAAAAACACTAATGTATTTAATAAAGTATGTACTCATAAATAGTTTTGATGTTGTAAGGATCGTTATCAGTCTAGGAAGAGCAAAGCTAAATCTAAGGGCAAAATTCATAAAGCTATGTCTAAATCATGTTTTATTGCCTTTTGGGGGATAGCGTTTCTGATCTGCATGGTTTACTTTCATTGTTAGGCTATGGAATTTGTCCATTTACCTGTCCATTTAAGTAGCATTAAATCATTATACACATATACATACACACACATTATATATATATATATATATATATATAATCAAATCATGACATTCCATTGAAAACACAAAACATCATCCCTCAAATGATTGAAACTAAGAACATCAAACAAAAAAAAAATTGCAGCGGGACAAGCTCCCTTGTACTCACACACCCCCTGCTACTTAAATATACAAATTCTGAAAATGTACTACAGTATAGAAGGGGCATTGTCATCATTTTCAAGTTACATGTCTTCCCAAAGCTTAACCATACCTTTACCATCAAGTTAATTATTTTCTTAAATCCACATATTTATAGAGCAGCACTCTTCAGTCCCTGAGCTATCCAGCCTTTAACTCCTGCTACTTTTATCAATATTTATATTCTTTCTTTATTTTCAGTGATAAAGAGGGATAAGGCCCAGACTATGGTACAAGTGACCCAGTTTGAGTAATAGCTCAGGTGCCCAGTGAAGCTGATGAGGAGGATGGAAGTGAGCATCCCCTGTTAGCTCACTCATCTTAGAAGGACAGATACACTTACTGTGAGCATTGGTTGTGCCAGCCATGGAGGATGAGCCTGTGAGAATGCACTGCCATGCTATAGATGCATGCAGTTGGGAAACTCAGTGTACAGAGTACTGCCTGTAACAAACAGCATGCAGTGAAGCTCGGGGAGTCACCAAGATGGGGGGGAGACCATGAGGGGGGGTAGATCAACTTTTCGGCAGGAGCAGCAACCTGTCCTCCTCCTGAACACCTGACTCTCACAGCTGGAGAATGGATAGGCTAAAAGGGCTATCCAGGCAGGAAAAGAATGGGCTGTAGGGCTCTCAACTAGTCTAGAGATGCCTGGTTCCCACCTAATAGAACAAATGGGCCAATTGCATGCAGCAAGAGGATCTATCAGGTGAGGTCATGAGGTGGAAAGAAAAAATAAAAATTGTATTATTTCCTGATATGTCCAGCTTTTACATGCCGTCTCTATACCACATGAAAAAAGGCTCATATACTCTTTTCTTCTTTCATACTGACTGGTTTTTAATCTCAAGAGTCTTATCCCATACTTTCTAGATTTCTTTGCACCCTTACCTCATATAAAGCTGATCTGCATTTCTCTATTCAATGCTCTAAATTGTTATTAGGCTACTAGCCTTCTTTTTTCACCCTCACTTACTTTCTGTACCATATGTGCAAAGACATTTTATGCAGTCTCCTTCTCAACCACAAACATAACTTTTCCTGCTTAGCATCTACTCCTCTTCCCAAAAGTCACATTTGTCCCACTTCTCACTTTCTTTAATCCATCTCTTTTCTTAACTGATCCATTGCTTTATCTGCTTATGGACAACCAAAGATTTGTAAATTATTCTTATTCTATCTTTCTGTAGATCCCATTCACAGCTATCCCTTCCCCTTTTTCAATTTACCACAGTTTCTTTCTGCCATTAAGACCAGCTTAATTTTATTTAATAAACCTCCAAAGACCCAGTTATTTCCCCTTTCTTATAACATCTTCCACTTTCACCACCCAATGTCCAGAAGTCTTCCAAAACTCATATCCTTCCTTCCAGTTCTAAACTATGGGACTGAAGTTCACACATCTGAACGCCCCACCCACTCTATTCTTCCTAGTAATTTGCATGCTACATCTTTAGTAGTTTTTTTTTTTTATTAGAAACACCTACCTGATCCTTTATTTCTCCTGTTTCCCACTTAACCTGACTAAGATTTTTTCTCATAACCCTGAATCTTTGCACTGAGTTGATGGCTGTAATATATCTTTTAAAGTCTGGGAGTTCCCACCTTCCTTCTTTCCTAGCTGCCTCCATACCAACTCTGAAGATTCCAATTCCCTTGCCTTTTCATAAAAACTTATCACATGTTTTACGGATATCCTACAGTATATTATTTTTTTTGGATTTAGCTCCTCTTGTTGTCCCATGTTCACCACATAAAATAACACCAACATTCTACCAATCACTACTCTACCTTTTAATGTGTTAACTTTCTCTAACCATCTATCCAATAACCCATCTACCTTATCCTTCACTTCTTCTGTATTTTTCTTGTGGATTACTTGTACCATACCAAACACCATTACTCCTAAATATTTACCACCCCATCTGACTATGGCAGGTCTACTCATTCACGAATTCTGTCTCCCACCTAGCCACCAATGTTTCCTATGTGTAAAATTGTAACCTAGATTCATATCCAAAATTCCTCAGGATTTTCAAAACTGTCAGTATCTGCTTGCCTGCTTTCTCCAATGGTGTACAGCAGACATCTACAAAACAGCAACATACTCCTCTTACCAGTAGATGTAGCCCAATCTTTCAAAGTATTATCTTTTGTATACAACACTCCATTCCTTTTGGAAATAAACTTGGGGAAGTGGACACCCTTGCCTAGATCCTCTCTATCGAATCATCTTGTTTAACCTTCTCTGATAAGCCAAAATTCTAACCCAATGCTTTCAATAAAGTGTTTATATACCTTGCAACCATCCCATCCTACTACAACGTGTCTTAACACTTTGAAAAAGAATTCCCAACTTATACTATCAAAAGCTGTTTAGATATCTATTAAGATCACTCTAGCTCTACCTTTTCTTTGCAGTTCAACACAGTTATCAAAATGATTCCATACATTTCACAAATCCTTCCTGCTCCTTAGCAGCAGTATCTGATAGATGCTGCTCCAACTATTTCATCAGGATATTTGCAAATTTTGTTTTCTGCAATACACAATGAAACTGGCTTGTAGTTGCCAAGATCCTCTTTCTCCCCCCTTTCATTATATAGCACCATCACTGCAGCTTTATACACTGAATGTGACAATTTCTCCTTAAACAAAATTTAATTAAACATTTCCAACAGGTGCTCCTTTATTCACAGTCTCCTCTTGTTGCATAAATCCATTGGAAAACTATATGGACCTCTATCTTACTATCTTTTAAACATCTAATCACCTCTACCAATTTTCGTGACTCTGTTGGGAGTGTCACCCCTTTCTGTCCCTCCAAACCTGCCTTAATACTCTTGGTACTAGTATATAACTTCTCACTGAAATGCCTAAATTCCTGCCGGATTTCCATTATCTTACAAGTTAAATTACCATTATCTTGTCTAAGTTTCCTCACCTATACTTTCTGTTTCTTCATCTTCTGGTCATTCAACTTCCAGCATAGCAATTTACCATCACTCTCTCCTTTCTACCACCACTTTGTTCCTCTTTTAGCAACTTATACTTTTATTTTCAAGTTATCTCCCATCTCTTCTAACAGATTTTTGAGTTCTATACCTTCTTCTAGCCCCCACTCTATAGTTTCTACTGTTTTCTGAAACCTCTTTAACTTCTTCTCCAGGATTTTACCTAATCTTACCTTCCTCCTCTTTTCTTGTTATGTTTCTGTACAGTAATCTTTCCTCTCTGGGTAGCTTTAATCTTAATGTTTTTTTGGTGGGGGGGGGTCCACTTAGAACATCATTATTTACTGTCCCAGCTTCAAGTAGCTGATATCCATGTTGGGTCTACCAGCCTGTTTCCTATACCATGAACTTACTTTTGATATTGCTGGGGCTGGTTGTGGATCCTAAGGGCATCCTGGGCAAGTGGCCATCTCTGCTTTATCCTGTTTTTTTTTCTTTAAATTCCCTAGCCACTCCACGTCCCAATTTCCACATTTGTTTTTGTCCAAGGGCAACTCTAGTCACTGGACCACACCTCCCCTAATGGATTGTTATCAATGAACACTCACCCAGGAAAGGCACTAAGGCACTCCCATGCCTCCCAGCTGCTCCATCAGTTGCTCAAACCAGTAATCTAACCTGGGATAAGTGGGTTGTAGTTAGGGCTTTATTGGTCTACCCCACTGAAGTGGCAATCCCTTCTTAATCTTTAATCATTTTGCCACTTCCTTCCTATTCATTCTACTCCTCCATTTCTCCATCATTCTTCTACTGCCACTCAGCCTGCCTTGCATCCCACTAATGTCCTGGATTCCAGTGCCATCTTGTTTCTTTAGTTGCCTCAGCCTCCAAGGCTATGTCTGGCGAGCTCTCTATCTCTCAGTACCCCAAACATTCACTTTTTCTGTGCCTACCTGTTACTGTCCAGTCATATTTTTGTTGAACCTACGTACATTTCACTTTTCTTCCCTTGAGAATATATACCCCCTTTCCTTCTCAAAAAAATCTCCCCACAACAACCTCTAATGTCAACATTTCAAGTTTTAGTGACTCCTGACCTGATTTCCTATATAAAATTTCCACTTACCAAAAATTATTTCCTTACTCGTCTCAAGATCTACATAAAAATCATCCTCCAAACTTAATCTGTCACTAACCTCTTTGATATGGTCAGTACAATCTACCCATTTCTCAATTATTTCTTTCTTTCTAGGTCCATATATTATATATACAGTTATACGTTGACCTTCCCTTTTTCCTACTACCTAACCCACCTATCTTGCCTCATCTTCTCCACCAATCTACTTTCCTGTTTCACCAGGATCCATATAACCTCTTGTATCACCTTAAACACATTTTTAGCTATCTATTTATGCCCTTCTTTTCCAGTTTTTAACATCTCCAGTTTCCTAAACTACAGCTATTGCAAAAATGTTATCTCTACACCCTCTCTAACTAATCTACTGTATATCTTTACCTCTTTCTAGCTTTCCTTGACCCTCACCTCTAGGTGTCAAACTCTAATCAAAATACCACCCCTCTTTTATATCGCTTCACTTCTACAGTAAGGCTAGGTCCAAACGACCTTTGGGCATGACAAAATATTCCACTTATACTCCTTGGCCAAGAACAATGCCAGCAACTGCTGGCCATCTCTGAGGACAATGAAACCTACTTTACATAAACAAGCAATGAACTAAACATAGCCCTTACACTCCTCCCTTATCCTACCCTCATATGTTATCATTTTCCATTTTCAGTTATCCTCTCTCATCTTACACTATTCTATATCATAGCTACAACCTTTAAACTTCATATATTCCACACAGAATCTTAATATCTGTACCTTGTTTATATTACTTATATTACCAGAATTATAATATACAATGGCAACCATCCATGACATACAATGATCTTACACATGATAGAATGAATAAACATATACTAATTTACCATGCACAACATTTATTGTCATATGTTCCTATTTGCCATGCCCTCCTGTGGCCTTTCATATGTAAAAATCTCCTAAAATAATGCAAAAACAATGTCATCGACATCAGCCCCATAAAAGCATACTATGTTAACAAATTCCTCTTCAGAAAAATAGTTTTCTTGTCTGGGACAGGAGGGAACAATCTATTCTGAGTTTCTTTGATCTAAGTAGAGGTTTAACACCAATAGTTGTAACATTTTGACTGATCAGCTGGGGAAATATTGGAGCACAGTCGCAGAATTTCTCTGGGATGGCTTTCTATATCTGTATGACAGATTTGTGGCAGACAAGGGCTATGTTTTCTAACTCTCAGTAATGACATCAATATTGGAATGCACAGCAGAGCCAGTGGTTTGAATCTCATCAGTGGTATCTGTACAAGTATGTACAAGCACCTATGAGATAAAAATACCCAGCAGTTAGAATAACAAGCAAGAAAATGACAAGCAAGCAAAGCGTGTCAGTCATGTCAGCACAGTTTAGTTCGCATGTCACTGACAAGGATTGCAACTGGACACAAGGTATTTATACTTTCTTGAAAGATGTAGTCCTGCCTTTCTATTTTACATGGTGCTGTTTTAGACAAAATAAATTTAGCTTTTCTTTCTTGAATGAGAAGAGTGTTACTACACTGTGTCCTAATCTGGTCATGCAGTTATTTTCAAAAATGCTGCTGAGACAATTTATTTCTGCAAAGGGTACAGACATAAGCATTTCTTGCTCAGCTTTATCATAATATTATTATCTCTAGTCTTTGTAATAAGAGACTACTATTCATTGTACTACAGCTGCATTTAATATCTGTTTTATTATTACTATTCAATGAATAAGAATTAATGACAGTTTGCAACATACAAAGTAATTCAAAACCTTAATGAAAAGGAACTTTATATAACTCCAGTCTGCAGCACGTATATACAAGACGCAACATTTGTTCCTGCTCTTCGTTCTATAGACAGCATATGAAGTAAAAGCAATATACATTTCCTTATCCTTTGATGTTTGTAGATATATATGTACATTTTACAGAATGTGTATTGAAATTTTATTTATTCTTTATACATGTTTTAAGAATGCTTCTGATAGAGTTAGAAAATTACTGATTAATACACATTTATAAAACATCTGAAAAGAGACATTCCCTGTTGTTAGAATGCATCGAATCATGTGTCAGTGTGTGACCCTTTGTTCCAGTCTGCTGAGACCTTTTCATGCTAATTTTATGCTAATCGCAGTCTAAACTGACAGATGTAGTGCGATCCAATCTCGCCTACATTAGTAACTGATGGGCTCGGAGCCGAGAAACGGCTCCGACTCGGCCAATAAACTAGCACGAAGTCTCTGATTGGCTGGGCCAACCCCTCTATCCCAGGATGCACCACACCCAAGCCCCCAGATCTCGTTTGCCGCTTCTAGAGATAAGACGTGGTCTTGAGTTGGCTGTGGCTAAGTATCCTATTTTGTTTTAGTCAAAATTTTGGCTTTTGGTGAGTTTTTTCTTAAGAATTAACCAAAAACAGCTATTTTCATAGCTATCTTGTTGTCTGACTCTGTATTGATTGTTTTAGCTTAAAGTTTGTTTTCTGTGGTAAATTCCAGGTGTTTGGTGGGCTAGGTCTGTTTAACTTAGAGGGCCTTAGCCCTGCCTTTAGAGTGTTTAACTTAGAGCTACCCACATTCCTTTCCTCCTTTTGTGTTTGTTTTGTGAGAATGTCTGAGAAAGAACATAAGCCTTCTGGCTTCAAGAAATGTACCAAATGCGGATACAAAATGTCCATCACAGATGACCATGACATCTGTGTTTACTGTCTAAGGGCCAAGCACTTGCAAGAGTCTTGCAGTGTTTGCCATGCTTTCTCCTCGAGGGTCCTCCAGGAGATAACATTAAACTGGGAAAAGTCTGTTTTGCTGCCATCACAGCATGTTGCCTTTATAGGTGCAGAGCTAGACTCTATAAAAATGCGAGCCTTCCTCCCAACAGAAAGGATAAGGATTTTACAGAACCAAGACAAGGACCTATTGCCCTGTCGGAAAGCTCTGGCCAGGTTAGTCCTTCAACTCTTAGGATCCATGGCGGCCTCTATTCTATTAGTTCCGCTGGCAAGACTGCACATGCGGATTCTACAGTGGCTCCTATCGAGGCAATGGTCCTTCCAGGAACTTCTGTTGTCCCACCCGATAATTATCACAGACTCGTGTCATCGGGATCTTCACTGGTGGCTTCTCTCCTCCAACCTGAACCTGGGCAAATCCTTCTACCCTCCATCCCCCGTGGCCACTGTGACCACGGATGCCTCACAGATAGGGTGGGGGGGGCATTATCTGGGCAGGACTGTCCAAGGCACTTGGCAAGATCATGAGACTCATCTACATATCAATATCCTGGAAATGAGAGCGGTGCTTCTAGCGTTGCAGGCACTACACAGCTCTCTTCCACTGGGGACGATTGTGATTCTTTCAGACAATATGTCAGTGGTTTGGTACCTCAACAAACAGGGAGGACCAGGTCTTAACCCCTTTGCAGAGAAGCCATGAGAATGTGGGAATGGGCGATTGCTTCCCAGAGGTTTCTAGTGGCAACTCACATTCCCGGGAAATCCAGTGTTATAGCGGACAGGCTGAGCAGGGACATCATGATGCCTCATGATTGGTCCCTGAACGATCAAGTGGCAGATCAGATCTTCGCCCAGTGGGGGTTGCCTTGCTGTGACCTATTCGCCAGTCAGCTGAATGTGAAGTGCGACAACTACTTCTACTTGATCCCTGCTCAAGGGGAAGAACCCAGGGATGCGCTGGTCCACAAATGGCCCTCCTGTCTACTCTATGCCTTCCCCCTACTTCCTCTACTGTCCAGACTGATTCAGAAGGTGATCCATCTGGGAAGCACCATAATCCTGATAGCCCCATTCTGGCCCCGTCAAGTGTGGTTTCCATTCCTGCGGAAGTATGCGGTGGACAGCCCCTGGATCCTGAATCTGATTCCGGACCTCCTGACTCATCAGTCAGGGCAGGCCCATCTGTCCTTATGGACTCTCAAACTGGTGGCTTGGCTGCTCCGCTTCCAACCTTAGTCAGGCAACAGGCATTTTCGCCTGAGGTGGTTCGAATATTGTCCTCTTTGCATAAGCCTTCTACCAAGGGTATTTACTTTAGCAAATGGAAGAGATTTGCTATTTGGGCCCAGCGGCATAACCTTGATCCCCTGACAGCCCCCATTTCCACGGTTCTGGATTTTTTGGCTTCTCTTTTTAGCCAAGGTTCCACTGTTGCTACGCTGAAGGTACAATTAGCAGCAATTTCCAATTACCATGTTGCCTTTGATCCTTCACTCATGAGTAACAAATTGTGTAAGGCCTTTCTTAAAGGAGCGTGGTTGCTTCGTCCCCTTATATCGCATCCAGTTTTGCCATGGGATTTGAATGTGGTCCTTGGTGCCTTGACGTCCCCTCCTTTTGAACCAGCAACAACTTGTGAGAAAAAATTCTTGTCATGGAAGACCGCATTTTTGGTAGCTATTACTTCGGCCAGAAGGGTGTCAGAACTTCAAGCCCTTTCTGCCAATCCTCCTTATCTCATTTTCCATAGGGATAGAGTATCCCTGAGATTAAATCCATCCTTTCTCCCTAAGGTTTCTTCTGCTCTTCACCTTCAACAATCTATTGAGCTTCCAGTCTTCTTTCCCGATTTTTCCAACGATGCAGAATACAGATTTCACCAGTTGGATGTGCATAGACAATTACGTTTCTATCTGGATAGGACGCAGCAGGGCAGAAAATCAGATCAACTATCTGTTGCCTTTGCAGATAACAAAATTGGCAAACCAGTCACTAAGGCCACAATCGCCAGATGGATCAGGGATTGCGTGTCCTTCATTTATTCATCAACAGGAATGTCCCTTCCATTCCCAGTTAGAGCTCATTCTACTAGGGCCATGGCAACTTCAACAGCTTCCCACTCCAGACTGTCTGTGGATGAAATTTGTGCTGCTGCCACTTGGTCTTCTCCACACACCTTTGTTTCTCATTACAAATTAGACTTGAGGTCGGGCGTCTTTGGTTCCACAGTGCTCAGGAGTGTTTTTTCCAGTGAGCCTCCCAGGATATAGGTGCTAGGGACGCGGTCCCATCAGTTACTAATGTAGGTGAGATAGGATCGCACTACATCTTTTAGTTATGTACTTACCATAACGATAGATGTATGAGATCCATCTCGCCTACATTTGTCTATAACCCCCCTCCTGCCCTCTACCTGAAGGATTTGGAGGAAACACTTTTGAGGTTTCCACTGAAGGTCTAATTTCTTCTCTGTGGATCATGTATCTCCGTGAGCTGAGTGCAGGTGAGGGAGAGTTTGTGTGGGGCAAACAAGATCTGGGGGCTTGGGTGTGGTGCATCCTGGGATAGAGGGGTTGGCCCAGCCAATCAGAGACTTCGTGCTAGTTTATCGGCTGAATTGGAGCCGTTTCTCGTCTCCGAGCCCATCAGTTACTAATGTAGGCGAGATAGATTGCATACATCTATCGTTATGGTAAGTACATAACTAAAAGTTCTAAGAGTTTATAGCTGCTTTACACCTGACTATTAAAGGAGCTAATTCCAATGTAAATATGTATTCATATTGATAATTATGTTTTGATAAGGAAAGGAAGTCAATATAAGCACTATCTTAGCTGGTGCTGTTTTAGCCAGGCATTGCATTTTTTGCAGCTTTTTATTCATTTTGTTAATTCCTGTCATGTTTTTCATTCATTGACATACATGTGAAAGATTGTTCACATATGTTGCTTAGAGAAGATTTCTGTAAGCTGGTGTCTCAAATTTGCTTGAGATTCTAATGCCATAACAGTATCCATAATACCAAAAGGGCAATTGGCCTTAAGCAAATACAGTAAGCAGAGACTCCGAGGTATAGCTAGCTATTCTTGGTTGTGGTGCTGTCCTAAGATGTGGTGTCACAACCCTCATCAACTTTAATTGAGAAGCAAAAAAAAAATTGTCTCCTTTTAAACTGTACCAAACTGCTTTCTACATTTGTAGCAATAAATTGCTACATTAGGCCACACATAAAGGGCTAAAGCACTTCAATTCTGACTACAAATGCAACACCAACAGTTAATGCCAGAATTTTACTGCAGGCTAGTCAGGGTCTGCCAAGCATGTCCTCTTAACACTTTGCACCCAAGGCAGTTGTCCACTTCACCCTACCCTGGCTATACCTCTGCAAAACCTGCAACACCCATGCAAGCTCTACATTTCCCATGTACATACGAGTTAAAGCCACTGGCTTCCAGGATTTCACCTATATCAGATCAAGTCCAGTGCCTCTCAATAAAATCTTAGCATTATCAACTGAAGCCTGTCCAAAATTATTTTATACAGACACAGGCATATGTACACACACACACACACACACACACACACACACACACATACTGTTTTCAGAAGGGATGGAGAAATGATCACTCTTCAGCACCAACTCCCTCCTTCTCTGTCTGTCCAAAAAAAAAACTTTACATAAACTTCCATTCTACATGCTTTATGCTTATATTGTTTGAAAAAGGAATAGCTTGGGCTATGACTAGAAGTCCCTCGATAACCTTTCTCTATAACTCCTGTTTTGGAGTCCAGTTTCTGTGGAACAACCCCTTTTTCTAGTTTATAAATTGTCTCTGCCTTTGAAGATTACATGGCCCCTCGACTATCTTCCTCAAGTTCTGTAAACTAGGGTCTAACAGCTATACATGTCTTAACTGTCTTAATGTGATTCTTCCCAGTTCTACTTCTAACAGAAATCCAGCACTCCCACTGCTATCAAAAAATTTCCCTTAAAGTAGCTCTGAAATGACTACATTGTCACCCCTAATAAGGTGTGGATGCATATCGGGTATCACCTCTGCTACATTTCCCACATCATTACCTCCAAGCTTGGCCACGTGTTTAAGTACATGTACACAGAGAACTGAAAGTCATTGCCTATTACAACATTTGCTGAGATATCATCAAGCACTGCCATCTGCTTGCATCTCTGACCCTTTTCCTGTACAAATGAACATTGACGAATTGGACCTGAAGTGATGCTTCAATTGCCCATCTATAACAACTGCAGTTTTGACAATAGCTACATCTGATGCAACATTCCCCTTAGTAATGGATTCTCTGTCTTTTACAGGCCCTTGTGCTAATCTGAAACATATGCAGTTTCAAGATAATGTACCATCATACCTTTTAACTGTCTGGATTTTTACAGATTTTTGCAGAATGTCCAGAATCTTGCCTCATAGTTTTGGTCTTGATTTTTGTGGCAAATCAGTGATAACTTATATCAGTAAATAATGACAGTAATTTGAGTTTCAGACTTCATATCATTCAGACTTTTTATTCTAGCAACTCTCCAACTTTATGAGAGCAATATTTAAAATTTGTCCCTATTTTTGGAACTTTGTTCCCACAAGATTTTTGGCTTTATCCAGATTTTTTGTGCTAATTGGTTGAGAGGTATGTGTACCACTGCTTTTAGCTGTTTTCATTATGTACATGTGGCATTTTTCCATAAACTGCCAATGTTGACAGTTATTTGTACTACATATGCCTTAGCTGGTTACACTAGAATCATTTTAAACTTAAACCATAGGTTCATGGGTTCATAAGACGTCACTAGGCTAACAGCACAAGAGCCATTACAAGCCTTGCTATATTTATCCTGAGTTGCCACAATTGTTGCTGGTTAGGTGTTTGAAGTTCACAGAGATAAGGGTCTATGGTAGTTAATACTGATTTCCTCTGTCTATTGCTCTAAGTTGCGTTTGAAGAGAGTCAGTGGGGAGCTCTGTTTTACATAAAATGGAAACTAGGTTAAGATTCCTGTAGAAAATGACTCTCCAGCAGTTTGATTTATGAAGGTGTAGCATTTCCATCAGAGCCAGGTCAAAGACTGCCCCATAAGCCAGGCACAGGTCACCCCTAAGCAATGTGTAGGAGACAGAATATAGTGACAAGGCTTTTGGTCTTTTTCTGTAAGAATTGTTTTATGTACTCTGTAATGTATTTGTGAGAAATCTCTGTGGTTTCTCCAATTGTTGCAGGTGTCTGGTGAGGTACATGCAAAAGGGAGCAGTGTACTCAATTATTGGTGTGATGAGGGCCGACTATAATGGAATTATAACATTCTTATATTTAGATACAATGCCTTTACTTATAAGATGTGCCACATAGAAAGATTTCCTTCCTATTGTGGATACGTGGTGGTCACAGTTCAGATTGCTATCAACCTGAGTACCCAGGTGTCAGGTTTCCCAAAGGGAATAATAATGCCTTTTTTTTTTTTTGCATTTAGCTTTAATCCTTAGCTTTGGCACCAATAATTTGTTTGTGTTAACCCTGTCTGCAGTATATTGACATAACTGAGGGACTCAGTGATTACTCCCAACTTGCAATCATCAGCAAACTTGGTCAACCACTGGCCATCCAAGTTTTTCTGGACTTCTGAGAAATAAATTCAAAACAGTAAGGGGCCCAGGGCAGAACCCCATGGTATTCCACTAGTGACTGGTCTTTTTCTAGAGGTGAAGTCACTCACTTTGACAGTATGTGTCCTAATGGTGAGCCAGCTGGCTACCCATTTAGTAATGTAAGGGTAAATTCCCAACTGGGAAACTTTCTCTATAATATTTGAGCTGGGGATTGTCAAGATAAGTGGTATGCACTAGCTTTCCCTTGTCCAGGACCTTGGTGACTTTCTCATAGAAGTCAATCATGTTTAACAGGCATGATTTACCTTTTCCATGGTTTTGCAAATGAGGCAAGTCAAGCTTATAGGCCTATAATTCCCAGGGTCAGTTGATGGTCCCCCTTTGTGCAGAGGGATTACTGTTGCTGCCCTTCATTCTGCTGAAACATAGCCAGTTTTCAGGCTGTGGTTAAACAGAGATTGAATTGGGTCTGCTGGGTCATGTTTTAAGTTGTTTAAAGGGCAACCTGGGATGTTGTCTGGTCCCATTGATGTCATGTTTCTGGCCTTGGAGACTGACAAGATGACCTGCTCTCTTAAGATAAAAGGCATTTTTGAGCTTGATGAGGCATCTGATCCTATAATTACATCAAATGAGACTGATTTATGGTCTGATCTTATCAGGAAGGATATCACATGAGGGCGGGGTGCAATGCTCTCCCATGTTAGTGAGCATTTTGTCCAAGACATTTGAGCCTCTTGTGGATATGCTGGCTAGATGCTCTGTACTTGAGCCAATGTTTTTCCCTTTTGATGTGCAGTCTGTTGTGAAGGTTTATATCAACCCCTCCATGGTTTTCCTTATACCCTGTGTGGCACTAGGTACCCCCCCTTCATATGCAGTTGTGCCCTACTGGCAAGATACAGCACATCTTTCTTCTCAAGTTTATCATACATACTATACTCCCCATCTGCTAACTAGATTATCATATCTTCAAAGTGCTGAGTGCTTGCTGTTTTATCAAAAGTTTTCATAGCAACTCAGTTGTAGTGAATTGACATCCACTAACACACCTATGAAAGTAAGTGCTTATTTCTGCAATTAATATGCACAGATATTTTCATGTGCCTTTCATTTATGCCATCTGAATTTCTTTCTGTATGTTTCAAACCAAACAAATCCTACATGTTCCAAACTGAAAACCAAAACAACAAAAAAATAAACACGCAACTGACAGTGTGGACAGAAAATAATTTAATGTAACACTTTCTCCCACATAAAAATTAGACTTCATCAGAATATTAAAAAAACAACCTAAATATTTAAAGTCATTTATTAACCATGTGAACAAATCATCCAATGAATCAATAGGGATAACAAACACAGAATTAAAATTACATCAAAATAAACACTTGTTCTATTTTAAACCATAATATCTCTTTCCACTACAATTTAGTGCTTTTAATTTTAAAATATCAGGAATTGAAACAATATGATTTATACTGGAATGGTTAGTTGCATTATAATACATTTGCCAATGGAGTTCCCTTGCCTTCAAAAGCATTTCTAATCATAACCTCTCAAGGGGATAGATATCCAAAACAAAACAAAAGATAATTTCTTATAAACACCGCTATTATTAGAATGTCTATACAAGGCATTATTTGTGTCATTTTTCCAAATACTACACCTACAGGGGCTGCCCAATTTTTCCATATAGAAAACATGACATGCATTGCATATAGTCATGTAAACCACACATGTGGTGTACACTTATACCTTCCCTTATTAGCAAAAGGTGGTAGCTCACTCCTAACAATAACCTGAGTTCCCTCATAAATATAATAATGTATATTACAGGAACGACACTTCCACATTTTTCCAGTGTTTTCCATTATGATGATATTTTGTAATACAGTGTTTAAGTTTCTACCCCTTTTATATATAAAACTAATATTAGAAGTCAGACACAAACAAGATGTAATGCTAATATATTACTCCTAATAAAAAGATTGCAGTTCCTGGGTAGTATATTGTCTAACAAAGTGTCGTTATGGCCATTATGAGTTAGAATTATTGATCATTTAAAATTATCCTTACTATAACCTAAAGTCATAGCGGCTGTGTTGATAATATCACCAATTGCCCAATATCTTGTATTTAACTTCAGCTGTATCTATTGACAGTTTTGGCTATTTAACTGTCCTGGTTTGGCAATTAATGTGGCATGTATCAATACTCTGTAGTCAGATTACACTGGGAAAGTGGACTGCTGGGGTTGCTTTTTTACAAGTGGATGAAGTTGATGGTTTGGAAATCTTTGCTGTTATTAACAAGAGTAATGGCAACCTCATCAGGGGATCTGATAATAGTTCTTCATTGGTGTATATTAAGATCAAAACTACCAATCGACTTGGTAAAACTACTTTACTTATTAATGACAATGGTTGGGGGCAATATGACAATGGCAACCGAAATTCTGCCTGTATAATTTGATAAATTGTTTGAAAAGAAAATTTCTAAATGTTGATCCCTTCACCTTGACAATGTTTTCATCAGATACAGCCTTCAGAAGAAGAAGGTCCAAAAGGGCCTACATATTTATAAATTTCCTAATTGATATGATCAACCTTCCATTTTTTTTTTTTATCCAGACTGGACAAGAGTTGATAAACATACAATTTATAATGTAGGTAAACTAGAGAAACTGTCAGCTGAAATAAAAGAACTGGATCAGAGAATTAAAACTGACCTGTTGCTTGAATTTTTTAATTCTAGTGGAAAGAGATAGTATGGTTTCATATTACAACAAGTATTTATTTTGATGCAATTTTAATTCTGAGTGTTTATGTCTATTTATTCATTGGATGAATTATTCACATGATTACTAGATGATTGTATAAATAGTTGGATTGTTTTTTTTTTATTTTGTAAGTTTCAGGAGTCAGTTTTAAAACATTTAAATAAGCAGTGTTTGACTTTATCATAATTCAAACAATCCATAGGTTCATAGGTAGGTACTAGGCTATTGGCCCTAGGGCCTATATAAGCCTAGCCAAATGGTACCCTGGCTTTCGCCACCCAAGAAAATTATTTTCCTGTGCCCCTGTCGAGCACAGCCACAGAAGTCATCCACTGGGTAAATTTCCATCCAATCATCAAGATTTTACTTGAAGAGTGCTAATGAGGAGCTTTGCTTGATATAGATAGGTAGTTTGTTCCAGAGTATGGGAAGTCTCTGGAACAGGAATCTATCCCTCCAGCATGTTCTGTTTATTGTGGTGACAAGGTTTAGGTCCCTAGAGCATGTAGCTCGGAGTGATTGGGATTTCTTTAAGTGGAGCATGTCCAACAGCTCTGGGTTTGACATAGCTTTGTATATTAGGCATAGATCGCCTCTGAGTAGGGGATATGCGACAGAGTAAAGCCTGAGTTTTTTTGAGGCGGTCTGCATAGGCCATCTGTTTGAGGCCAGTAATCCTCTTTGTGAGGTATTTCTGTGGCCTTTCCAGTTGTTGTAGATGTCTTGTGAAGTACATACCAAAAGGGGCATTGTACTCTATAATGGGTCTAATGAGTGATGAGTAGAGGGGAACAATGACCTCTTTTTTCCTGGATGAGAAACCTTTTGTGATGAGGTGTGCCACATAAAAGGATTTCCTGACTACTGTGGTGATGTGATTATCAAAGGTCCACCTGTGTACCTAGGTCTCTTATCACACTTTCAGTGTTAAGTAGACTACTGCCTATATGATAGTTCATGGGTACAGAGTTTTTACCAAAAGGGATGACAATGCACTTTTTGGCATTGAGCTTGAGGCCATGGCTTTGACACCAGGCATCTGTCTCAGTGAGGCCCTTTTGTAGGATGTCCACATCGTTAGGAGTTTTGATTATGGCTCCTAGTTTGCAGTCATCTGTGAACTTTGTTAGCCAAAGACCTTCTGTGTTAGCCTGTATTTCAGAGAAGTAGATACCAAACAGGAGAGGACCCAGGACTGAACCCTGTGGTACTTCACTTGTCACTGGTCTGAAGTTGGATTTAGAGTCTGCTACTTTCACAGTGTGGGTTCTGTCAGTGAGCCAGTTGGCACCCATCTTGTGACATAGGGATTTATACCTAGTTTAGTGAGTTTATCTATAATTCCAGAGTGGGGGATGGTGTCGAAAGCCTTTGTGAGATCAAGATAGGCTGTGTGAACCACCTTACCCTCATCTACAGCTTTGGTGACCACTTCAAAGAAGTCTATCAGGTTTAGGAGACATGATCTGCCTTTTGCAAACCTGAACTGGGTAGGGTCCAGAGTTTGGAGATTACCCATGTCATTATTTATAAGTTCCATGATGATACGTTCCATAGCCTTGCAGACCAGGCTTGTCAGGCTAATGGGGTGGTAGTTCCTGGGGTCTGTAGTGGCTCCTCCTTTGTGGAGTGGGATAATGTTGCTGTGTGCCATTCAGTGGGCACAAAGCCTGAGGTGAAGCTATGATTGAACATGGTACTTAGGTGGGGTGCCAGTTTGTTCTGTAGTTCATGTAGAACACAGCCTGGGATGTTGTTAGGTCCCATGGATGCTGTGCTCTTGGTTTTGGAGAGTGTGTTTTTTTACCTGTGCATGCGTGATTACAGGAACTGTGCATTCTTCCGGTATAGAGATGGGCAAAGTTAGCACTGAACCTATCTGCCAGGATGTTAGCAATATCAATTGGTTCTGTATATTTAGTGCCATTGTGCTGTAACTCAGAGCAGATCTGAGTGTTGCCATTGAGATTTTTGACATAGATATAGAATGCTTTGTGATTGTCTTTAGAATCAGTGGTGATTTTGTTTTCATAACTAGCTTTGGAGGATTTCATGAGGGATCACAGCTTCTTATTGAGGCTGACCAGGGAGTTCCTCCAATCCTGGGATTTTACTCTTTTTGTGCAACAGTTTCATTTTTCTGTTGTAGAGTTTGTTTATGGCAGCATCTTGGTTCTGTTAGGGATTGCATTATCCATGCACTTGTGTAAGTGCTTATAAAGTGCATTTGTATAGGATTCAGCAGTTGTACCTCTATTGTCCTTCAGCATGGGCGTCGTGAAGTTTTCCACTTCTGTCTTAAGAAGCGTGAAGTTGGCTTTGGAGAAACGTTTTACAGTGGTTCCCTAATGGGAGTGGGATGTGGATGTCTAAGGTGATTAGCTTGTGGTTGGATCTGACCAATGAGGAATTGACCTCTGGTGTGGAACACCTGTTGCTGATGTTGGTAATGACCAGGTCTAGGATATTGCTGCCCCTGGTGGGGGTGTGGATAAGTTGATCCAAGGCATTGAAATTTATGAATCCCAGAAAATGTTGAGCACAAGAGTTGGTACATGAGTAGTTTTCCCAGTTAATAGTGGGGTAGTTGAAATCACCCATTATTAGGGTGTTAGGTTGTACCCTAATATTTTCCAATGTATAGAGAATGAGGAGTGGGAATCCTGAGGTATGTTGGGGGATCTGTAGCAAGTTACAATTTGGATTGCAGTCTTGCCCAGAGTTAGTTGCACATGGATAATCTCAGATGCATTATGCTGAGCAACAAGCCTGGAGGTGTGGATATCCTTAATGAATATGGACACACCTCCGCCTTTAGTGTTTCGGTCCAGGTTAGGTGGCAGAAAGGTGTGATATGAATTATAGCCTGGTAATGCAGGGGTGCTCTCTGGAGCCTTGAACCAGGTCTCTGTCACTACACAGATGTTGATGTTCTCTATTTTAAGGAGTGCATCAAGTGAGTGCATTTTGAGGTTTAGACTTCTAGCATTGAGGTGCATTACCCTCAGATTTTGCTTGCTTGTACCTGTTATGGTGGTGAATTTGTCATTTGAACCTTGCCTAAAAAGGCACTATAGGGGTGGCAAGAGCCTTAGCCAGTATCTGGAATCCCAAGGGTGACAGGTGTAGGCCATCTCTGGCAAAGCATCGTGGTTTGTCGATCAGGTAATCCCAGGCAAACAGATACTGGATCCCCTTAGAATGACACCAGAAGCTTAGCCAATTGTTGAAGTCAATCATGTTGTCCTTGTACTGTGGTATCATTTTGGGTGATGGCAGGATACTACTCAGGGCTAGGGTCATACCTGCCTGAGCTACAAGATCGGACAGCTCCGCCATGTCTCTTTTCATGTAGTCCAGGGAGGTACATCTCAGGTCATTCACACCAACATGGACAATGACAGAGTCATATTTGTACTTGTTGTGGAGTGACCTGAGTGCATGCATTATGTGGCTGATCCTGGAACCTGACAGGCAGCTGACAGTAACTTTCTTCTTGTTGAGCCTGGTGAGTGGAACATCAGTGTGCCTGACTATAGAGTCACCTATGACTAGAGTGTTCGGTACGTTGTTATGCCTTATGGGCTGTGGTTGAGTGGCACACTGAGTTTGTGGGCTATGTGTCATTTGGGTTGTGTTGGGGGGGGTGGAGGTTGCCTGCGTTTCTGCTTTGGAGGGCCCTGTTGCTTGGGTAGATTTTTATTGAGAGCCTCCACAAATGTAGGTGTGTGGTTTGTGTTTCTATGTGTGTGTGTTTTGGTTGTGTAGGTTTTGAGGGACTATGTGATGAGTGTGGTGTGGTGCAAGGGTTTGCCTTTTCCTCTTGACTGTCTAGTCCAGTCTTGGGTGAAAAAATCTTTGCTTCCAGTTTGGCTATATAAGTGCATCTCTCACAGGTTGTAGTATTGGGTGGTAGGAGGAGATGGTTGTCTGTGTACATGAGGCAATTGCTGCATTGCCCCAAGATGCCCAGATACATCAGGTAGACAGGAGAAAACACCAGGGCTGACCCTTATACATGTCTGGATAGGTGCTTATTTATTAAGTACTAAAAACTGTTTTCCTCTAGACAAGTGAGGAAAGTTGAGTGCAGTAATTTATAGCTTATTTAGTGCTTACAATGAGTTCTGAACAAGTGCTGAGCTCAAACAAACAGACTTGAGTGCTGAAACTAAAAACTTGCTAGCTCTAAGAAACAAAATTAAGCTAGAAGGCTTCCCTCGAACACAGAAAGACTTGGGGGCTCAGAAGCTTACAAACAGTCCTGGATGCAGCAAATCTGTATCTGGACTGATGACAAAGGAAAGGCAGGAAGCAAGCTTAGAATTTTTTTTTTTGTAAAGTGGAAAAGGGAACGGAGGAGCAAAAACTAAGTGGGTTGGCCTTCTCAAATGTTCTCCCTGAATTAGGTAGAATGAGGTAATGACACTAGACTGGGAGGAGTGTCCCAGATCAAATTTACATTAGGGGCGGGCAGCTGCAAAGCCACCAAGTATAAAAACAGGATACCAATAGTTAGGGAGGGTGTGAAACAAAAATCAGAACAAACAAACCCAACCAGATGCTTAACAATTGTAAGAAATTTCTAGTTAATACCTCACACACAGTGAAACTAGCTAAAAAAGTATATGCAGACAATAAAAGTGCTATAAATAATTAGTAAAATAAGCAAAAAAAACAGGATACTTAATGTTATATATCACAGATCAGTTTGCTCAGTGCCCTTCCTCTGATTAGCTCAGTGTTAAATGGCAGAAACACTCAGAAGTTAACTTCTTAAGTAACAAAGTTGAAACCTGAAACAACTTTAAAAAAAGCTTGAAAGAACCAATGAGGTGCTTACCCCAAGCAGTAGTCCAGGTAACCCCAATCAGCCAATGACCATAAACACTTCACTCTCACTGAAATGCTATACTGGCTTTGGCTAAACTAAGATGGCCTGGAACATGTGTTCAGACACACAGCCTCTACCAACAAACAACTAGGCCCAAAACACAAGCCTGAATATGGACAATGCTACAATTACCCACACTACTTAGGTAGAAAAAAACTGCCAAAATGTTTAAACAGATAAAGGAGCAAGGAGACTCTAGAAAATGCCATGTCATTCATTTTTGATACAGCATGTCTTCTCTCAGCCATGAGAAGCAGAGTTAGCATCCTCATGTGTGAAAGGTATTAACTGGAAATTTTCTCCATTTGTTAAGCATCTGTTTGTTCTGATTTCCCGCCAAGGAGTGTATCATATAACTAATTTGTTAGCAGTTAAAATAATTCTCTAGAATCTCCTTTCTCCTTTATCTGTTTAAAACTTTCATTTAGTGGCTCACTGCTGTTTTTCTGCTGCAATAAACATTTCTGCAGTGTTTTCTGCCTAAAAATAGTGCAGCTAGTAGCTGTAGCAAAGCCCAGTTTTGGGTTTGCTGCCTCTGGGGCCTGGTTGTTTGTTTGCAGTGTTTGTTTGTTCTGAGCAAATGTTCCAGGCCACCTTGGATTAGCAGAAGCCTTTCTTCATTTTAGTGAGAGTAATTGTTGTTGATTGGCTACTGGATGGTAAAGGTTGGTTGGTCTAGGGCTTGGAGTAAGCACTCATTGGTTCTTTTGAACTTTTTTTAAGTTGTTTCAGGTTGCACCTTCTGATATTTAAGCCCTACCTTTTGAGAGGATTTCTGACTATACACACTGAGCTGAGTGGAGGAGGGGCACTGACCACAACTCTGATCTGTGATATATAACAATAAGTATTCTGTTTTTTGTTTGCTTATTTTTACTAGTTATTGCTTATTCTAGCCATTTATAGCAATTGTTATTGTCTGCTGCATACTTTGTACTGTATGTTATTGCTATAAACTAATCTGCATGGTTGTACTAAAATTGTCTGCCCAGGACCTGTTAAATCACATTTGTTACTGTTGCACTGTTTGTAAAGCTTTTTAGTTTAAATCATTCTCTAGAGGCTCATTGCTCCTTTATCTCTTTAAAACTTTCATTTAGTTGCTCACTGCTGTTTTTCTGCTGTGATAAACATTTATGTTGTGTTTTTTGCCTAAAATAGTGTAGCTAGTAGCTGTAGCATAGTTTCCCAATCTCCCTATTGGTGTAATATTCTTATATTTGGTGACTTTGCAGTTGCCCACGCCAACCGTAAATTTGATCTGGGATACTCCTCCCAGTCTAGTGTCATTAGCTCATTCTACCTAATAAAGATAGAACATTTGAGAAGGTCACCCCCCTTAGTTTCTTAACCTTGAATTATCTTCTGTTCCTCCTTTCTCCCTTCCTACTTTACTAAAAAAAAACTTTATTCAGCTGCTTGCTGCTTTTACATTATTTTATTTCCTCCTCCAACTCTATCACTTCACCTTGGTTTTTCTACTTGTTCCCTAACGTGTTCAGTTGCATCTTCTCTACTGCAGTAATTACTGCTGTTTTTAGTCTGTTTAAATTTTAAGTGTTATTTAAGCTCTGCAGATCCAGTTTTGATGTCCTGTAGACTACAAGAGCAACAGGAAGGAGAAAGAGATCATTTAAGTGCCTATATTTTGATTTTTTTTTTCATAATTTACTGCTCTCTGCACTTGTTTTTTTGAAATTTTTAATTTTTCTGCATTTGTTTAAACTGTATTTGCCTTAATATTGCTATACATTCAAGTGTGCTAGCTTGTACTGCATTTAAACTGTATTTGCTACTGCTTTAACTGCTTTTCTGCAAAAAAAAAAAAAACACAAAAAAAGTTCTAAGTTTATTTCCCACCTTCCCTGTAACTAGCCAAGTCCATATATAGATTTCTGTATCCAGGACTGTTTTATAAGTTGCTGAGCCACCCAGACCTTTCTGTGTTGGAGGGAAGCCTTCTAGCTTATCAGTGGGAGTGGTAAGCACTGCATAACCTATCTACCACAAGAGGAGTGTTTTTTGGCCCAGAAATGATAGTTTATTGCCTGTTTAGGCAGTTATTCTATCCCTTTCAACTTTCTGGTTTATAAGCCTGGATTTGCACTTGTTTAAGCTCCACAGATCCAGTTTTGGCATCCTGCAGACTACAAGAGCAACAGGAAGGAGAAAGAGAAACTCTAAGTGCCTATATTTAGATTTTTTCATAATCTACTGCTCTCTGCACTTGTTTTTTGCCATTTGTAATTTATCTGCATTTATTTAAACTGTATTTGCCTTAATATTGCTACACACTCAAGTGTGATAGCTTGTACTGCATTTAAAGTGTTTTGCTACTGTTTTAACTGCTTTTCTGCAAAAAAAAAAAAAAAACACAAAAAAGTTCTAAGCTTGTTTCCCACCTTTCCTATAACTAGTCTAGTCCAGATACAGACTTGCTGTATCCAGGACTGTTTTGTAAATTTCTGAGGCTCCCAGACCTTTCTGTGTTGGAGGGAAGCCTTCTAGCTTATCAGTGGGAGTGGCAAGCACTAGGTAGCCTATCTACCATAAGAGGAGTGGTTTCTGACCCAGAAATTGTAGATTATTGGCCATTTGGCAGTTTTTCCATCCCTTTCAACTTTTTGGTTTAAAAGCCCATGTTTGCATGGGTTTGTGCTTGTTTAAGCTCTGCTGATCCAGTTTTGGCATCCTGCAGACTACAAGAGCAACAGGAAGGAGAAAGAGATACTCGAAGTGCCTCCATTTTGATTTTTTTTATAATTTACTGCATTAGTTTTTTTGTCATTTTAACTTATCTGCATTTATTTAAACTGCATTTGCTTTAATATTGCTACACACTCAAGTGTGCTAACTTGTACTGTTTTAACCACTTTTCTGCAAATTAAACAACCAAACAAAAAGTTCTAAGCTTGTTTCCCACCTTTCCTATAACTGGACTAGTCCAGATACAGATTTGCTGTATCCAAGACTGTTTTGTAAGTTTCTGAGCCCCCCCAGACCATTCTGTGTTGGAGGGAAGCCTTCTAGCTTATCAGTGGGAGTGGTAAGCACTATGTAGCCTATCTACCACAAGAGGAGTGGTTTCTGGTTCAGAAATTGTAGTTTGTTGGCCATTTGGGCAGTTTTTCCATCCCTTTCAACTTTCTGGTTTAAAAGCCCATGTTTGAGCACCGCGCAGCTGCGCTCAGCTGAGGTAGAGTATTACTGGTGCCAGAAAGTCTGCTCTTCAATTTTTTCCTTAGAACTTGCTTGTTCTTTTACTTCTTGCACTTCAATTAGCTTAATCAGCTAGCACTTTAACAGGCTTTTGTAGCATTTATTGTAGCAACCTAAGGTGCTATGAACACTAGCTGTTCTTACGCAGTAACAGCACCAGTACTTTTTAGTTATGACCACCCTTCCTAGTATGATTGTGGGGCAATTTCCTGTGATTTCTCCTGCTAACCTGGTGCACTTGGGCATTCTGAGACAGTGTGGCAACTGTTTAATGTACACAGACAACCCTCTCCTCTTACCTCCCAACACTCATACCTGTGAGAGATGCACTTATATTACCAAACTGGAAGCAGTACATGTTCCAACCAAGACCAGACTAGCTGGTCAAGAGGAGAAGGTCAACACCTGCAACTCACTACATAGAACACACAGCCCTACAAAACACCAACCATCACAACCCACACATAGAAACACAAACCATACACCCACCTTAACGGAGGTTCTCAATAAAAATTTACCCAAGCAACAGAGACCCCCAAAACAGAAATGCACTCGACCACCGCAACACAACAGAACACATAGCTCACCAACACAGTGTGCCCCTCAACCTTAGCCCTTAATGCAAAACACTTTGCCCAATGTACTAATCATAGGAGACTCAATTGTGCGGCACACTGATGTCCCACTCACTAAGGTGAACAAGGAGAAGGTGACAGTGAGTTGTCTATCTGGTGCCAGGATCTGCCACATGACACATGCACTTGGGTCACTCCACAACAAGTACATATATAACTCAGTCATTGTCCATGTGGGTGTGAATTACCTGATACGTACCTCCCTGGACTACATGAAAAAAGATGTGATATAACTTTCGGATTATATGGCCCAGGCAGGTATGACCCTAGCCCTGAGCAGTATTCTACTGTCACCTAGAATGATACCACAATATGAGCAGAAAATGATTGACTTCAACAATTGACTAAGGTTCTGGTGTCACAGCCTGCATCTGTCACCCCTGGGATTCCAGGTACTCTCTACAGCTCTTGCTAACCCTATAATGCCTTTTTAGGCAGTGTTCCAAAGACCAAAATTCCACTGCAACAGCTACAAACAAATGCAATCTGAGGGTCATGCTGCTCAGTGCTAGAAGTCTAAATCTCAAGATGCACTTGCTCAAAGCTCTCCTCAAAATGGAGAATGTTGACATCTGTGCTGTAATTGAGACCTGGTTTAAAGAGACAGAAAGCACCACTGCACTCTCAGGCTACAACTCATTCCATACCTTTCGGCCCCAGAATACATCCAGAAGCTCCAAAGGTGATGGTGTCTCCATATTCTTAAATGATAAGCACACTTCTAGACTGGTAGCCCAGCATAATGCATCCAAGATACTTCCGGTACAACTAACACTGGGTAAGATGGCAATACAAGTCATAGCCTGCTACAGAACCCCAAACATGTCTCTAGACTCTCACTCCACCTTCCTAAGCACCCGGGAATCTATCATGGTCCAAACCAATACTCTCATACTGGGTGACTTCAAGTACCCTTCCATCAGAGGAGAAGGTCAACACCTGCAACTCACTACATAGAACACACAGCCCTACAAAAGGGCCAGTCACTTCCTCTCATTCTGCTGTGGCTTGTCTGTCATCATGAAGCTTTAAGGTACACTACCACTAGTATTAACAAAATCAAAACACACCTTACTGTTTATCCTTATAATAAGCCAGTCTTAAACAATTAACTGGGAAAACTATTCAAGTACCAATGTACAGGCCCAACGCTTTCTGGAATTTATCATTTCCAATGCCCTGGACCAGCTCATTCAGACCCCCACTAGAGGAAGCAACATCCTCAACCTGGTTATCACCAACATGGAAGACTATTACTCCACACCTATAGTCAATTCTTCCCTGGTTAAATGTGACCAGAAACTGATCACCATGGAAATCTCCATTTTACCTTCACCCCCCGCTAAGGTGACCATCCTGAAAAACTTCTCTAAAACTGATTTTGGACTCCTAAAAACAGAGGTAGCTTACTTCTCGGCACTCATGCCAATGGAAAATAGATGCATGACTGCTGAATCATACAACAATACACTGTACAAGTATGTGCACACATGTATGGACCTTGCCATACCAAATAGAACTAAAACACTCTCCTCTAAAAAAAGGGAAGCCAATCTGGTGGTCCCTAGCCATCAATAAGCTCTACAACAGAAGGAAGAAACTATTGCAGAAAAAAATGAAATTGGTATTGGGCACTGTCCTGTTTGCCATCTACTTCTCAGAAGTCCAGGCCAAAACATAAGGACTCTGGCTGACCAAGTTAACGGATGACTGCAAGCTAGGAGCCATTATCAACTCCCCAACTGATGCAGACATCCTACAAAAGGGTCTCTCTGAGACCAATGACTGGTGTTGGAACCATGGCCTGAAGCTTAATGCCAAAAAATGCGTTATCATCCCCTTTGGAAAAAACTCAGTTCCCATGAATTACCACATTGATGGGGGCCCACTGAACACTGATGATGCCATAAGAGATCTGGGCACCCATGTCAACAGCCACCTCACCTTTGACCACCACAATGTTACTGTGGTCAGAAAGTCCTTCTACGTGGCAAATGTTTCGCATCCAGGAAGAAAGAGATCATCATCCCTCTCTACTCATCCCTCATTAGACCAATCATCAAATATAGCACCCCATTTGGCATGTACCTGACCAGACACTTACAACAGCTGAAGAGGCCACAAATGTACCTCACAAAAAGGATCCTTGGCCTTAAACACATGTCCTACATGGACAGAATCAAGAAACTTCAGCTGTTCTCAGTCTCTTATTGTCTACTTAGAGGTGATTTCTGCTTGACTTATAAAGCCATGTCCGACCCAGCCCTACTTGAAATGCTACACCTAAAGAAATTCCAATCTCCCAGCACCACACTCTCCAGAGATCACAACCTCATTACCACAATTAGCAGAACATGCTGGAGTGACAGGTTCATCTCCCAAAGACTGCCCATACTCTGGAATAAGCTTCCCATTCATGTCAAGCAGAGCACCTTGCTGGCCCTCTTCAAGAGAAATCTTGATGAGTGGATGGGTAACAGAAAGTTCACCCCAGGTATCACTCCAGTTGCCCTACTGGATAGGGGCACTGTGAACTAACATCAGGCGGCACAGTGCCTTGGAAATTTTTTTGGGCTAGGCTTGTAAAGGCTCCAGGGCCATTAGCCTAGTACTCACCTATGAACCTATTATATTATGTTGTTTATACATGCTTTCAAACGCCCAAACAAAATTGGCAAAGTCATCTACCTCTTTATACTCAGGAAACAATTAGGTACTGACTCTGTCATCTAGAGGTCAGCTTTTCTCCCCTGCACGTATGTGCCTTATTATGAAGGGCCAGTCACTTCCTTTCATTCTGCTGTGGCTTGTCTGTCATCATGAAGCTTTAAGGTACACTACCACTAGTATTAACAAAATCAAAACACACCTTACTGTTTATCCTTATAATAAGCCAGTCTTAAACAATTTAAATGTTAGTAATAAACTCAAACCTGTTACCATTCCAAGGACAGATGACAGACAATTTGATACATAGGTAAAATCCATAATACCTTATCAATAAAAAACTTCTGAAGTTTTGTTTAATGCCATTATTGCATTTATCTTGAAACCACCACAAAGATTCAAAATTAGACAGTGAAATTATTTGCTTGAAATTAATATTTTAAAACATTTTTATAAATAAATAATACATGAAAGGTCTGTACCAGAAAGAAAAATAATATATGCATAAGAACAGCTAATGGTTATATGAATCTTAAACAAAATTCTGTCTGCCTGTGGCCAAAATATACACTGTGCCCTCTATAGCTCTCTTTTCAGGCAGTTGCTCTGTTCCAAGGGCACACCTCTCAACATCTTAGAGGACGAAAGCTGGACAAAGCAATAAATAATGGGGGGACAAAGGCCCAAAAAATAGGGACAATTTTTAAATACTGCTCTTACAAACTTAGAAAGTTGACAGGTTTTGCATTAGTGTGAATTTTTCTGAAGGATGTAAAATCTGAAAATCAAATTTCTGTCATTATTTTTGGACTTCAATGTTCAATGATTTGACAGAAAACCACAATTTTATGAAAAACAGACCAAAAATATGAAGCAAAAATCTGGACATTCAGTGAAAATCTGTACAGCTGAGAGATAAGCCCAAGGGTACCTGTTGCTCATCCTCTGTTATCATACAATATGAACAGGCTGGGTAGTTTGTTTATATGTGTTATTACATAGAAACACATCAGGATTGATATCAGCAACATAAACTATAAACAAACTGATTAACTAACACATACATGCCTGCTTATATCTCAACAACTCTCTGCAAAATAGCAGTCTAGTTTGCACATGTTCATTGTTTATGCACAAGTGCAAGCTCATGGAAAGCTTCTTAAAGGTATATAGACACTCTAATCTACATCCTCCCTCTTTAGTGAATTGTCTTACAGTAACAATGACATTTGAACAGGCATCCAATTATACAGACACTAAGAAATAAACAACATTCATGTCCAAGTTGCCATGTATCTGGAACATGGTCTGGAAATGTAACTGGATCTCGTAATGTAGTAGTCAGGACAAGGTTTAGAGACAAGAACAGTTATTGGTGAACAATCTGCTTGAGGACTCTCAGGAATTTTCTCAGGAACAGGGATATTTACTGGAATGTCCTCTGGAACTGGAACACTGGATGACTCACTCTGAGATCTAGAGTCTTTATCATAGACAAGATTCTGCAATATTGGCTCAGACACCAGTAATAAATGTTTCTAATTCCATCTAAATTCAACTCCTTGTGATTCCACAATGTACGATCTCGACTCTTGACATACACTTTTCATGACTCAGCTGATCAAAACCTTTTGCTGTCTGCATCCTCACTACCTCCCCTTCTTGTAATGGATTTAGCAGTTTGCTGGTCTTATTATAATAGGACTTCTAGGACAAATGCCTTTTCATAAGTTGAGCTTTCACTGCTTTGTTGTTCTTAGCACAGGGAACCAACAGATTGCTACTGATTGGTAGTGTGGTTCTGATTTGTCTCGACAAAAATCTCTGAGCAAGTGAATCAAGATGTTTATCACAAGGAACATTTCTGACATTCAGGAGATTTAGAAAACCATCCCTATTGTCTAGTTTACTTCTCTAATAACTGTTTCACACTTTGAACTGCATGTTCTGCCAAACCATTTGACTGTGGGTATGCAGGTCTACTCATAACATGAATAAAGTTCCACTCTTCAGCAAATCTCTTGGACTGCTGTCTTGTAAACTGTGTACCTTTGTTATAATTAACTTTGTGTGGACTACCATGGACTGCAAAATGACACTTCAATTTAGTAATGACAGTACTGGAAGCTAGGTTTGGAAGTAGGTCAATCTTAAACCAATTTGAATAAGAGTCTACTAATACCAAATAATGTTGACCATTCCATTCAAAAATGCCTGTAGCTACTGTTGACCAAGGTATTTCAGAAATCTGGTTTAGATGAAGTGGTTATTTCTGTTGATGCGGCTTAGTACTATTACATACAGAACAATATGAAAGTACTCTTTCAATATCCTTTGACATAGTAGGCCAAAATATTAGTCCTTTCACCATTTTTTTGGTAGAATCTGTTCCTGGGTGGTCATAATGCAGGATGGTAATATACTTTTGTTGCAAGGATTTTGGAACAATCACTTTTGGACCTTTCATGATGATATCATTGTCAAACAAAATCTCATCTTTGTAAGTAAAATATGGTTGCAGGTCATGAGGTAAACAAGATTGCTTTGATGGCCATCCTCGACTGATAAAGTGGTTGAGCTTCAGAAGAACTTCTAAGCTCAGCAAGATGTGTGGAAGAAAACTTTCTCACTTCCATGACTTCAAAATCAATCACGCTGTTGTGTGTTTTTTCTGGGCGATCTGGATAAAGTATCAGCAAGATAAAGAAATTTGCCTTTTGTATAGACAAGATTAAAATGATACTTTTGCAATTTCAACATCATGCATTGCAATCTAATAGGAGCTGTATGCATAGGCTTTCTCAAAATAGTGACTAAAGGTTGGTGATCAGTTTGAGTTTGAATAGGTCGACCATAAATATAATCATGGAACTTTGAACATGCAAACAATTGCCAAGAGTTCTTTCTCTATCTGTCCGTACTGCATCTCAGTATGGGTTAGAGTTCTGGATGCATAGGCTACTGGTCTACCCGCATGAAGCATGACTGCACCAAGACCAAACTTTGAAACATCACAAGAAAGTGTGGCTGGTTTGTGAATATAATAGTATCTTAAAATAGGTGGACTGGCAAATATCTCTGTTTCAGGACATCAAACACTCTTCTTTGGTGTTGTTCTAACCAGTACCGGTATACATCTTTGTATGTCAACCCTCTGAGCAGTGCTGAAGGTTGGCTCAAGTCTGGAATGAACTTGCCTATATAGTTAATCATGCCAAGGAAACATTGTAGGGCTAGAACATTGTCCTGAGCTGGCATCTCAAGAATTGCTGTTTACTTGTAAGGATCTGGTCGTAAGCTTAAACTGCTAAACAAATAACCAACATACTTCTTGTAGACTGAATTTGCACTTCTGAGGATTCAGCTTAAGATTTACTTCATATGCTCTTTCCAGACCTTTCTTGAGGTTTCTGTCATGTTTGACTTCACCATTACCTCCTACAAGAATATCATCTACTATAATAGCACACAGATAACCAGAAACATTTGTTCCATTGCACGCTGGAAGACTTCACTTGCAAAATTTATCACAAATCACATTCTCAAAAATCTATACCTGCCAAAAGGAGTGCTGAAAGTGGTTAACAGTAAAGATTTTCGGTCAAGCAAAATTTGCCAAAATGAACTTTTAGCATCCAAGACAGAAGCATTTGTCATAAGGGCAGCAACTTTTTTGACTGTACGCATTGGATGATGAGGTCATTTTAGTGCTCTGTTCAAATCTCGTGGATCAATACATGTTCTGATATCATCTGATCTTTTCTCATGAGCTACCACTATGGAAGATACCCATTTAGTAGGGGTAGAAGAACCTACTGGACAAACAATACCTTGCTGCACTATTTTGTCTAGCTCAGCTTTGACTCTGTTATTCATAGCAATTGGGACTTTCCGGGCTGGTCTGACAACTGGGCTGTCTTCAGAGGCTAACGTCATGGAGTACACAACTGAGAGTTTGCCTAGTTTATCTTCAAAAAGGGTCTATATTAGTTCATCAACAGCTTAGGTTGTTGAATCTGTAATGATCGACACCTAGGCATAGAATTTGCAAAATCGCGAACCGTCATTTAAGCAAATTCTTTCTGCAGGAAAGAAGTCGCTTGGCTGTTATCAGGGATTTGCCCTTTCGGCAATGTGGTGTGATCTTGGAGTTGGTATATTTAGTTAGGGGGGGGGTGTTGGGGCACAGCCCCCCTCACTTTATTTTGGTTGAAAAGTTAATTTTGTTCGTAGACGGCCTACTGAATTCTTTCCCGAGGAAAGAATACGCTTAAATGGCAGTTTGCGATTTTGCAAGTTTGACGCTTAGGTGTTGATCATTACACATTTGACAACCTAAGCTGTTGATGAACTAATATAGACCCTTCAAAAAGATCAATATAGGTAGAAAAATTGTTTGGGCAAAATTAGAACAGTTGTCTTTTAAGCTGACATGGCAGACTTCCTTATTAAATGAAAGTAGTCGCATTTTCAAACTGTCTTTAAGGCCTAATAATGATTGTATGTGCCTTTTGACTACGTAAAATTTCAAGTCATAGCTGTTCACAGCAGAGAAACATGAAAGCACTACTGATCCTTCAGTTTGAATTTCCTCACCACCATAAGCAACAAGCTTCGCACACTTTGCCAGACTTCTCACCAGCACATACTCTAGCAAATGTTTCTGCTAACATAACATTGCACTTTGAACCTTTATCAACTTTGAGCTCTATGGATCTCCAATTAATCCTAACAGTACAAAATACTTCATTCTTTGCACACAAATCTACTGCATTGACTGTTTCATTAAGCACAGACACACTATCAACATAAAAAGTAGGGTCACAGATTTCTAACTGATCAACTTGTCTCTTTGAATGTTCTCTTTTAATAAAAGAATGAGCCTCTTTTGATTTACAAAATCTTTGGAGATTATTCCACTTTTTACATCTGTGGCACTGCTGACCAAAAGCTAAGCACTTTTGTTTTTTAGACTCACGATTTCCACCACAGTTATGACAGTTGACTATAAGGCTAGGTGAGGGCACATGCTTTGAGTTTGCTGACTTACCCTTGTGCTTCACTGAGACTGTGCATGCCCTGGAATTTGCTAGAAAGATACAGGGGTACCCAGGGAGTACTACAAGACCTGCAGCAGCCCCTATGTGCTTGAGCCTGCTTCTTTTAACTACTTGCTGCATACTATCAATAATGGCCTTAGAAGATACTGGAAGTATGCATTTCTCATTTGTAAGCATATTGTGCTTTTCTGTGCCTCGTGTATCTGACAAATCTCTATAGCCTTATTCACAGTTAAATCACTGTCTCAAAGCAAATTCTTTCTCATAACATCATCTTTAATATTACACACAAGTCTGTCTTTTATCAACTCACCCATTAAATCACCAAATCTGCACGTTTTAGCTTTGTTTCTCAAGTCAAGTTATATATGCTGCAAAAGTTTTACCATGCTTTTGATCCTTTGTGTAAAATAAGTGTCTTTCCATTATAATATTCATTTGGGGGTTATACATTTCTCTAAATTTACATTTTAAGAACTCGGGGTCTTATCTTTTTCAGCCAGCACCACTATATGGTGGTCTGCCACCTCCCCTGCATATACAGCAGGAGCATACACAAATGGACAGTCTCTTTATATGGCTTCTGAACTAGCTAAATTAAGCAGAATAAATGTCTTTCTACATGCATCTTTGTCAAAAAATGCTGCTTGTATGAAAATATCATAATCTTGCTCAAACACTGTCCAGTTCTCTGCAATATTATTATCAAATACAAGTGCAGCTGGTCTGCAAAAGCTTTCTGGCATGCCAACAAGTTATGCTTAAACACACTGGAAAATGGCTCTTGTAATTATGTACAAATATGCACACACACATACCAGGTACTAGTAATAACATTCAAAATCATAATAAACTCTTTGAAATACTGTACTTTGCGAAATATGTTTTGAAATGGTTGTATTTTGCAAAATAACTGTACTGTAATACTGCATAAACTCGCAAACATTTTGGACACTGGATATTTCAAATAGCTTAAATTAATGCAAACAATTGCACATAATGAAACAATGCAATTACTTTCCTTGTTTTATACATTTTATGTGATTCAGACATTGTTTCAAATGTTTTTGTAACTATTTTGAAAATTTGTATCAATATGCGCAATTTTGGACATTTCATTTAACTAGAAATTCGTTTTGAGCATTCTGAGTGCTTTGTTCTATAGTATTTGAGTAAGAAACCATTTAAGAATGTTTTAGCACCTGAAATTCATTTCTGACCTGTTTTATAAGTCGTATGTGCAGTAGGGATGATCCAGTCCTCTATATTCCTCCAACATTAACTGAGTGCCTCTTGGTCAATCCCTTTATGACTCTTCAGAAAGGAATTCTTGTGGCTTAAGTTTTCATCCATATGATACCTTTCCTATTTTCACACTTACATGTCCAAAAAGGATGAACAGAATTTAACAACCGAAAGTCAAAATAATAAAATTGCCATGTGACCTAGTGCAGCAGTCTCCAACGAAACTCTGCAGACATCTTAGAAGTATATCCCACAGCAGCAAATACCATTACCTTCCACTTTACAAATGTCTCTTAAAACATTATGCAAGTACTGAAAAAGCAAATGCAATGCAACTTCTTTTACTTTTGTCTATTAAAGAAACATTTACAAACATGTTTTAGCTTGATACATCATCAAGACATCTAGTTTATTTTTCATATATTTTCCATTTGAAAGTCAGTTAACATTTTGTCCAGGCTTTTCCAGTCTTTCTCACAAGTTCACAGGATATTTTGTCTAGGACCTTTAATGAGTAACCACTTTTATCAAATATGGCACTTCTCAGGGTTCCATTTTATGTTCACAGATCAGTACTGGGAGAGATAATCACAAAGTATCAACTTAAGTTTCATATATTTGCAGCTGAAACTACATGAAAGAAATTATGTCCCCAAGATTTAGGTCTATGCTTTCGGACTGTTAAATGACTTCCTTGAAGTTGCCGACTGAATAGCAATTGGTGGATAAAGAATGAATCCTTACAAGAATGTATTCCTTGCATTTACTCTGTCAACAATAAGGTTTTGTTTCATGTTATTTGGCTTCTACCAATATCACTTCCCTTCTACTAATACACTGATAGACTGAGCCCACAAAAAGTTTGTGCTTTTTTTCTTATTAAACCAGACTAGTTTCTTTAACTTTTCATTTACATTGCTTTCAATCAGTTCAGAGGACAGGCATGTTTTGCTTCTTTTTTCAATATGGACAGTCCAACCAACCACTTAAAAAAGTAAAGCAAGTTGTCTATCATTGGTATGATTTGAAATGCTTAACAAAAAGAAGACACATCTTCAATATATAAAAGTGAGCACAACAGCTAAAGCATTCAGGGTACTTACGTATTATTGCAACCAGATATTCACAAAAACAGTGGTTGCTTCCCGATCAGTGAATGTGCAAGTTAATGTGCTTGAAATGGAAAACGGTGTGGTTTCTTTAACAAAATAGGTTGGTTTCCAGAGTACTACCAACACAACGTACACAACATACTGTTGTTGTTTCTTCATGCTCTTTACTGGCAGCAGCATGTCGCTGCATTGCAAGGCCGCCCACTGAATGTTCTTTGTCAGCCCATGCTGTGAAATAACGGCCATACTGCTTACATTCCTTCCAGTTTGGCTTCAATTGTCAGGGCTGCTGTAACATCCTTTAATGTCATAGCTGAATGCAAGAATTGGTAAAGGCATTCATTAGCGGCTTGCCAGTAACAGCAGGTATTCAGGCTTCTGAGCAATGCGATTATTTACATGTGCATTTTTAAAGCGTAGTGGAAAGTCTGTCAGATCAGAGATATATGCATCTTTTTTGAATATGGCACCCTCGCTGCAATGTTTTGGCCCTTTTTTTTTTCCAGTTCCAACTTATATGATATGACTGACCTGATTCTATTTGGAGATCAAATACAATGCCTCTTAGCACTTGGTTCCTGATCATGACAAATGTTCGTTAATGTTGATAAAATGTAATACAGTGTGTTTTCTTTAACAGTACACCTTATTTTCTTGACTGCTATCAGTACAATGTGCAAGACATGCTGTTGTTCTTTCTACTGGCACCTGTGTCGCTTCCTGCAAGTCTGCCCATTGAACGTTGTGCCAGTAAACACCATTAAGAAAGAACAACAGCAAGTCTTGCACATTGTATCAATAGCAGTTCAGAAAATAAGGTCTACTGTTAAAAGAAAACATGCTATATTACATTTTAACAACATTAACGAACATTTGTCATGATCGGGAAGCAAGTGCTATTACCGCGAAAATCTGGTTGCGATAATACGTAAGTACCGCATTCAGCACTTAAAATATCCAACAGCTTTTCAAATATGACATAAATTGTGAAGCAATGAAAGCAAAAGTAAAAATGTTCTTTACCAAACACAAGCAAAACTATGACTGCATCCATCTACGAAAATATTATGTAATTCAAAGTATGCAGCAAGATTTGTAGTGCTAAAGTATAAGATTAATAATGGTGGATTTTATAATGCAGGGCTGGTACTGGCTGTTAGTCTCAGGGTCAGCAGACAGTGCTGAAATGTCACCTGTTTCCAACGTATGGCTCAAACCTCTAAAGTACTAATTGGACTGCAGTGTTAATTGAACTGCAGTAAGGCACTGGCTAAACAAACTTTCACAGAACTTGACAAGCAAGCTCTTTTAAGAGACTGCACTTTTATTACATTATTCAAAATAAAATGTAAACACTGTATTTATAAACGCAAGTTATTTGTAGAGAATTAAAATCAAGTTTGCTAGATTGTGATAACATTAGAACATGCAACTGTGCATTTTTTAAGACTAGCAGTTTTATTTTGAACTTAAATGCAAGTGTTTCTACTTTTTGAGATAATTTATGAACTGTAAGTAGGAGGAATTTTATTATGTAAAAACAAGGTTATCACATTTAGATAACAAATGAAAGTACTGTCATTCCAGAAGTTGATACTTGGGATGGGGTAGCTTTTTCAGATTGTAAATATTTTTAGGTATCTAAGAATCTTTTATTGTCAATAGTTAAAACGCATAAGAAAATCACAGAGCTGGAAAATGTAAGAATGGATGGATATGTTAATTTTAGTATGCATCACATAGTTACTGATGAATATATAAGTCTGGGTTTCCCAGTTATTTTTTTTTGTGAAATTTCCATTTTATAAAAATGTAGAGAAACCACCAATAAGACCAACTTTAGATATCAAATGTAGATATGCAGAGCTTTTTTATCCTGTGTATCTACAAAATCAATTAAAATTACATATCAGTAAATTAACTAATTCTGTATGTGAGTATAATGACTGGACATTAAAACTTGAAAACAAATTTCAAATTCCAGATGTTGATATTGAAATATGTCTATTTATGACTATCAGTGTCCTAGCATTATAAACATATATGCCACATGAAGGGGAATTGGATACAGTAAGGTAGTTATTGAGCAAAGGCAATCAAATAGTACTATGTAAATTAATAATATAAAACTTAATATTAATTAATAATGTCATCAAATTTGGTGATGATTTTTACACTCAGTTATGTTGGACTGTGATGGCGTGGACATGACCCATAGTTCTGCAAATCTATCTAGTATATTGGAAAGAAATAAATGCAAAAACATGAGCATATTGGACAGGTATAGCAATCTATCTCCACTTTATAGATGACAGCTTTTATTTTATAGAAAGAAAAAAGTGTAATAGTCAGTATTTACAGCAAATAAGCAAGTGTTTCTCACTAAGAGCAAATATTCACTCTATACAAATTAATGACTTGTATAGCAAAGGTATATAAGTTAACCAGTAGGCATTCATATTTTATAAAATTTAATGAAATAAAATCTGAAATAATTTATCACATTTGACTAAAGAAGGTGGGCTGTGTGAGAACAGTATTAGAACATTAGCAGTTTTTGGCTAGTGGCCATGTTTTACTAAAATGTGTTAGATAACAGGAGAGGTTAAAAGAGAGAGAAGTAGGATAATCATCCTTGAAGGAGAAAGATGATATAATACTCATGCATGCAACAGTAGAAAACAATCTACCCAATTTCTCATATCATCTATTCCTCTATTTCCTGGACAAAAATTCCATAGTGCTCACCTTAACCTGGTTGCACTAATCTGTGTGTGGCATCAGTTTGCAAAACCTTCTTTTTTAATAATAACATGTGATTTAGCTTTGCTAATTGTCACTTAATACTGTGTATGTCTGATTAATTATTACTTTGCTATATTGTATCCTTGCTATTGCTAAATGTTTACTACCCTTCTCTGTTGTATCCTTACTAATGCTAAATGTTCACTGCCCTGCTACATTGTATCCTTGCTATTGAAAACTGTTCACTACCCTGCTATATTGTATCCTTGTTATTGCTAAATGTTCACTACTCTGCTATATTGTATCCTTACTATTTCTAAATGTTCACTGCCCTGCTATACTGTATCATTGCTATTGCTCAATGTTCACTCACCTGCTATATTGTATACTTACTATTGCTAAATTTTTACTGTCCTGCTATATTATATACTTGCTATTGCTCAGTGTTGTTCGCTGCCCTGCTATATTGTATTCTTGTTGTGCAGTATCACACATATTGTTGCATAACTTTTATTTTTCTGCCCTGCATTTACTATTGTGACATCTAAGCCTGCTACAGATGCCTTGAGTACTATGATGTGGTACCCATGTCAACCTCTTAGTCCAAAAAATCTGGACAAAGCCTAAAATAATGGTGGGACAAAGGCCTAAAAATAGGGACATATTTTAAATATTGTTCTTATAAACTTAGAAATTTGATAGAATAACAGATTTATGTTAGCTTGCATTTCCTGAAGGATATGAAATCTGAAATTCAAATGTATGTCATTATTTAGTGACCTCAATCCCTAATGATTTGCCAGCAAACCACACATTTTTGAGGAACAGGTCAAAAATATGAGGCAAAAATCTGGACATTCTGCAAGAATCTATAAACTTGAGAAGTGTGAGTCTTATGTCAGTCATATCAATTGTATCTAGTAACATTTTGCTTATTGTATTTACTGTCTTGCAATGTCTCATAGTCAGTTTATCTCTGGCTTTAGAATATTATACTATGGCATCCATGCCTGCTGCTTAGTCATGCACTAACAGATTAGTACTGCATCAGTTACCACATTGGAATATTTCTGCTTGATGCTCAGGCACTCATTATGATATTGGACATTTCTTGGTTTATTGTACTGCAGCACCTGTTTCTGCTTTCAATTAATCCTTACAAACTGTACTGCATTGTGGTGATAGTGCTGTATACAGCTGAGTTGTACTGAGATGTAGTGAGCTGCTTTGTTCTGCATTGTATCATATTGTACTGTACTGTGCTAAATATTGTACTGGGTTGCACTGTTTTGCTTTGTTTTGTATCTATTTTCACTGTGCTCTATTATACTATGTTGCACTATTTTAATAACTGTTTTCACTGTACCCCTTATATAGTATACAGCTAGTGTATTGTGCAATGGTATTTTGTGTTGCACTGCTTTTGCACTGTTTTGTACTTTTTCACTATCACTTTATATATTAAACTGCCTTCACCCCTGCTAGAGAGACCAAGTTTCAGCAGTTTCAACAACAGTGCATAACATCTGCCAACAGGGGTTTCTGGATTAAACATGGACCCTCAGTCTGTCTGTGCTCCATCTGTTGCCAGTCTTCTACCACAAGGCACCATGAGGCAAAACATAAACTACTACATTCTTATCAATAACCATTGTTATCACATAATAAGATCACATGTGAGAGATGCAGATAATTACTACAGTCCCAGGCAAACCTCTCATACAAATTGATTATCAGTACCTATATTAACACCACGTATACAAACCAAATAACAATCATAAATTCATCTTGTACTACTTTGCTCCAAAAATCACTTCTAATCCATAAAGGCCTCAATACGCACAACACTGCAGGTTTATGCAGCACAGCCAACTCTTATTAACACATCACACCAACACCCATTTCACTACTACCACAAACACAAGTCACCAAAATGATTTGTCCAAGTCCTTCAAAATACAAGATCAGTGCACTCACCATGATAATTTACTTGTTATAGGTGACAGTAAAGTGTGTCAACTAATGCTCCACTTACAAAGTTGAGCAAAAACAGGGTAACAGTCAACTGCTTATCATGTGCTACAATTTGTCATACCACTAGGACACTCACGTCCATTCACCCTAGCTATGAATATGACATGCTTATTGTTCCTGTGAGTGTGAATAACTTGTGATGTACCCCCTTAGACTGTATGAAGAGGAACATGATGGTGCTCTCTGAGTATGTCTCTAAGGCTGGACAGAAACTGGGCATGACCAGTATGCTACCTTCACTGAGAATGATTTCATAATACATGTAAAAGATGATTGACATTAATAACTGGCATAGTTATTGCTGTCTTTCTGAAGGGTCCCAATGTGTGCCAGCCTGGAAGGCTTTGGAAGTCAGTCTTTCCTGTTTCACAAAGGATGGCCTGCACCTTCCTACCCGGACCTTTGGCATACTGGCTAATACACTCCCCACTCTCATAATGAATTTTTGTGCAATGACAGTATACGCAGGCTACCAACCTAGTAAATATAAATTCCATCATGTCAAATATCAATTTTGTGCTGCTAAGATGCTAGGAGTCTAAGTATGAAATCCTTCCCTCAAGGCATTCCTAACTGCAGAAAATGGGAAAATGTATGTTGTCTTTAAAACTTTGTTCTGGTGCAGTGAATGAACTCTCTCCTTATCTGGCTTTTCTGCCTACCACTCATTTAGGTCTGAAAATATGACTAGCAGTAACTTTGATGGTGGTGGTGGTGTGCTTATCTTCATCTGAAATGCCATCCCCTCTAGACTAACTGACCAGTGCAATGATTTCAAATTCCTTTGCAACGTAGTATCTGTCAACAAGACCTCATACCACATCCTGGCTAACTACAAAACTCATCAATGACACCCAAAAATTATAAAACATACCTTAATAAACAAGAATCATCCTCAATTAACCCAGATATCTTATTTTCAGGGGATTTTTAGATATCTACCCACAAATTGGCACACCTACACCTGTACAAATAAATGCTCCCAGTGCTGCCTTGATTATATCAGTGTGAACTCTCTCAGTCATATAGCTTCCTCCTCCAAAAGAAGCACCATTTATCCTCACCAACATAGCCTGTGTCTGCTCCTTGCCCATTGTCATACTCTCAATGCTCTGATCAGATCACCACACTCCTTCACTCACTGTACAGTCTTTGTGCAGGTTAACGATCAACCAAATCATCTTCAGCGACTTCTCCAAATGCCAGTTTTGCTGTGCGTCATGATGACTTAAGAAAGTTCAACAGTCCCCACTCCTTAGTTTCAGCTTTTGGGTAGAGGCTCATGTTCTTATTCAGCATAAATACAATGCCAAGTTTAGAAACAAACTCCTCTGGTGGAGCTAAAGTATAAACAAAGTTTATCATAAAAGGAAAAATGTTCATATCCTTAAAGAACAGAAACAAATGACCATGCTATAATGACTAGATAACAACTAGATTTCAACCTATTTTAAAAACCAGTTGGGATTATGTTAATAAAAATATGAATGACACCCATAGGTCTAGTATACAGAAACTTGGTGCTATGGTTATTCCTTACAATCCTATTGCACAAGGTTTAGCTAATATAGTAAGAAACTCAAGGCATAGTGTTTTTCCCCCAGAAAATGAAACACGTTTGGTGGTCAACCACAGGTGGTGTATGGAAGGGGAAAATATGAAAGGCTTATTAGAAAGTGTACAGTATAGTAGGATGGGGTATTTTAGATCACTTATGAGTAAGTGTGGTGCCATAATATTGTGCAAATTCATTAATGATGGACTGTATGTTAAAGTAGTTATTTTAATAAGTCCATTCCTTGTCCATGAAAGATTGATTGTAACACTAGGTACGTAGTTTATCTCGCAATGTGTTTGTCATGTCAGGAATTCTACATGGGGAAAACACATAGACGTTTGAAAGATCATACTGGGGAACATGTTAGGGATATAAAAAATAAGAATGGCAATAATGCACTTTATTTACATTCAAAGGTTTGTGCGGAATAAAAAAGACATACTTGTTTCGGACTATTGGAAAAAGAATAATCCATCCATCGATAACTTTCAACTAATTCAAGCAATTAACTTAACAAATAAATCCATATCCCTTAAAAAACTGGCTTTCACCCAACTCATGATTTATAACAATAATGTTAACAAAGAACTGAAGCACAAGAACAAATCCTACTATCCTATTATGAACAAATAATCAGATCTGCAATGCTATAAAATGGATACTGAGATAAAAAAACAATGCTTGAGGAAGGGAAAATAAGAAATTAAAATAAAATAAAAGAACTACAGCTTGAATTACAAAGAAACTTAGTTGACATTACACAATCAAGGATGTACTTAGAAAGGATCAATTGAATTTCAAATGTGTAATCTGATGCTAAAAGAAATAGAAGTAATTGCTCTGGCTAAAGAGGATTATTGGCAGACAAATGGAGAGAGGGATGCCAAATATTTCATACTGAGATATAAGGAAAATAAATGAAATATACCAGTTCCCTATAACAGGTCTGCAAGTGGTGAGTTTTATTCTCAGAAGAAGAAATTAAAGATTAATTCCATTTCTTGACAAGCTTTACAAGAATTCAGAATCTTTAAATGGTCAAAATGGTAGTGAAATAAATTATATATAATAAATTTGCCACCATAAGATATATGTGTAGAATCTGTTATAACTCTAGCAGAAATAAAATGGCAGGTAAAATAATAAATAGGAATAAACTGGGGATCAAGATGTTTTTCTATCAGATATTATAGATGGAGAGTGCCATAGTGCCTTTGTAGGCAGAGGCCAACTGATGGATATTCTAACAAATAACCGATCAAATTCAAAATAGGATCACATTAAGGTAGCTCCGCCAATGAAAGAAATCCGAACAATGCAATGAGTGATCTTTAGGCTCTTCTGTATTTGGGGTGCATTCAAATTTGTGTAATTACTGAAATTTAGTTTAAATGTTCAGAAAGTGCTCCCTTCAAACCTGGGTTTTGAACCTACTATGCCTTCAGACTGGGTGGCAACAATGAGGAGCATCTCCATATTTGTTATGGACCATGTCACTTCTAGATAGATTCTTAAAGACCCCCAATGAGAACCCATTGTGTTCCAGATCACACTAAACCAGACCAAATATCATTTTATCATCTGTTACAAAGCACTCTGTATGTCCCCTGATAATCATGTAAGGTTCCTGAATTGAAAAGATTTGCATCTAAATAAAAACTTCATTATTCTGGGAGACTTTAACTACCCATAAATAAAACTTGAGATGTATACTTCAAATGTAGGATATACACAGACGTTCATAGCTTTAATAAACAATTACCTCAAACCCACTGAAGAACATGATATTCTTGATCAGTTCCTCATTAATATTGCTTCTTCCTTTACTATTGCTCTGGTATCTCCATCCCCGGTTAAGGCATACCATAAACCAATGATCTTCACTGTTAAAACCCTTATACCTGCAGATAAAAGCCAGGGAGATTAGTTCAAATGTGGTGCTGGTCTTCTGTTGAAAATAAATGCTGGTTTCTTGTTAGAAGCTTGTGTAAAAATATTTTGATTCCTTTTAATAGTTTATAAAGCAGTAGACACAAATTTCAGGAAAATATCATCTTTAGTCAGTTTCCTTCAAAGGAAGTTTATTCAGATTAGCACTTTCATCTTCTACACTTCATCAGCTCAAAAAACTTTACGAATAAAGTAGCTTAAGGATATAGATAGATAGATAGATAGATAGATAGATAGATAGATAGATAGATAGACAGACAGATAGATAGATAGATAGATAGATAGATAGATAGATAGATAGATAGATAGATAGATATAGATATATGTTCATAAATTGAGAGGGAGAAGCAGTGGGTATAACTAGTTAGTGTTATGTTCATTTCTGATTAGTTGTGTTTGTTTTTATCCAGTCGGACGAGACATTTACTCCTTAATTTGCACAAGGAAGTTAAGTCCTCTCATTCTGAAGTGAAACTCCCAGCTCTTTTGTTAAACACCTAGATTACCAAAACTTCACAGTATGTGGCTTATTACAGATTCAAACAGGCTTAGTCTAAAATTTACTAATCAGTAGAGGAAGAAATCCAAAAAGAATCTTATCATGTTCCAACAATTTGATATTAAGTATTCATAGTAGGTCATAGTCTTTACAGTTTGGGGAGTAGACAGTTTGTAGTATGTAGTTTTATTGTAAACTCTGGTAAGTTTTTGTCCATGTGACCTATATTAAACCAGTTCTTGTAGAAAACAGTTGAGTGCCACACAGTTTTAACTGCTTAGTGGTTCTTGATGAGACGCTTTTTATTTATTTTTTAAACACATCAAGATTTTTTAAATATTTATCTCAAGTCATGCTAGAAAAGAAAAGAAAAATAATAATACCATACCAGTCTATCAACTAATGTCTGAAATAGATTTATTAGATCTCAAAAAAATGATTGTACCTTTGGGTGTGCAATGGCCAGGAATTAAGTTCTGTGTCATCAGGTATTTCTAATGCACCATGAATGGAGCTATATGCATTTTCAACAGGTGAGATATCAGCCATATAGTAACATTTTACATTGCCTATCATAGTTTCTATTTTTCTGTTGTATTCTTTTGTGACACACATCAGTATCTTCCCACTCTTTTACTTTTCCATTATCCAGACAACAAGCCAAGACCTGTGGCTACCCAGGTCTGTAGATGACACGTAACCTGTAAGTCATCATCAAGTCACCCTCTGACATCCAAGCCCAGCAACAAGAACTTACACTTGTAAATGCACAGTGAGTTAAAATGGACTTAAATTAAATGCTGAAAAGTGTAATATTGTCATATTTTATAAATTCTCTTCCTCCAACATGAGATAGTCAATACCCTACTTTTATTTATTTATTTACATTTGTTGACCGAGAGTGTCCGACTGGATGTAGGTCCATTTTCAGTGGAGGCCCAGGGAGAAAAGCTCCACAGTTAAAATAAACAGACAGCAGTAACATTGGATTACATAGCGATTAACAATTTAACATAGCAATTACTTACAACATATTTACAGATGAAGAACATAGTACATCAGTAGAAAACTAGAATCTTTATATGTGAAGTACATAACAGACATTGACAAATGTTACAATGAGAAGTTCCTGCTGTATAATAGGTACTAGGCTTATAAGCATCTGAGCTTGCTATAATCAAGGTAGTTAGTGGAGTGGAAAGAAAGGTAGTGGTTGGATGAGGTGGGTGATATTAGAGTGGGAGTTGCAAGGGCATAGCCAGCATGTTTTTAGGTGCGCTTTTAGTAAAGTTTTGAAGTGGGTGCATGATGGTACAGAGGTAATTGTGAGTGGAAAGGAGTTCCATAATTTGGCTATGGTGCAAGAGAATAGTGCTTCACTAGCAGAGTTATTGGCTTTAGTGATCTGCAAGTGATTTTTGTTGCTGGATCTTAGTGGTCTGGTGGTGCGATAGGGTTGGAGTAGATTCTGGAGGGATAGGACATTTAGTTTACTTCATTACATTTACATTTACTTCAAAATGATAATGTTGCTAGAGACCTTGGAATTTGGAGTGATAGCTCCCACTCATTTATTCTTTTTTGTAATGACAGTAATCAGGCAGTAAGAGCACTACAGATGCGATGTTTTCTCTGAGAGTGTTGATGGAGAAGTACAGAGAAGGTCAGAAGGAGTTGCATTGTGTTTTTGTAGACTTAGAGAGAGTATATGACAGGGTGCTAAGAGAGGAGTTGTGGTATTGTATGAGGAAGTCGGGAGTGTCAGAGAAGTATGTAAGAGTGGTACAGGATATGTACGAGGGTAGTGTGACAGCTGTGAGGTCTGCAGTGGGAGTGAAGGATGCATTTAAGGTTGAGGTGGGATTACATCAAGGATCAGCTCTGAGTCCTTTCTTATTTGCAGTGGTGATGGACAGGTTGACAGACGAGATCAAACAGGAGTCCCCATGGACTATGATGTTTGCAGATGACATTGTGATCTGTAGTGAGAGTAGGAAACAGGTGGAGGACACCCTGGAGAGATGCAGATATGCTCTAGAGAGAAGAGGAATGAAGGTCAGCAGGACTAAGACAGAATATATGTGTGCAAATGAGAGGGAGGATAGAGGAATGGTGAGGATGCAAGGAGTAGAGGTGGCAAAGGTGGATGAGTTTAAATAATTGGGATCAATAGTTCAGAGTAATGGTGAGTGTGGAAGAATGGTGAAGAAGAGAGTACAGACAGGATGGAGTGGGTGGAAAAGAGTGTCAGGAGTGATTTGTGACAGACAAGTACCAGTAAGATTGAAAGGGAAGGTCTACAAGAGAGTAGTGAGACCAGCAATGTTATATGGGTTGGAGACAGTGGCATTGACAAAAAGGAAGGAGTTAGAGCTGGATGTGGCAGAGTTAAAGATGTTAAGATTTGCACTGGGTGTGATGAGGGTGGACAGGATCAGGAATAAGTATATTAGAGGGTTAGCCCAGGTTGGAAGCTTTGGAGACAAAGCAAGAGAGGCAAGATTATGTTGGTTTGGACATGTGCCGAGGAGGGATGCTGAGTATATTGGGAAAAATATGCTAAGGATGAAGCTACCAGGTAACAGGTAAAGAGGAAGGCCTAAGATAAGGTTTATGGATATGGTGAAAGAGGACATGCAGGTGGTTGGTGTGACAGAGCAATATGTAGAGGACAGGAAGAAATGGAAACAGATTATCCACTGTGGCGACCCCTAACGGGAGAAGCTGAAAGAAGATGATGAATGACAGTAATCAGGCAATCCTTTTGCCTAGTGCAACTGATTGCCAGGGGAATGCCATCCCGAGCCAAAGATGTCATTGCCCCATTGCATTCAGCATTGACTAGACCAATTATCAAATACAATTCCTCCTTTGGGATATACCTCACTAGACACATCAAACAACTACAAATACCCTAAGGGTTCCTAACTAAGAAGATCACTGGCTTAAATCACCTAAACTACCAGAAAAAACTGGAGCCACTGTCAATGTATTCAATATCTTATAGACTCCTGAGGAGAAAATCTATGCTTTGCCTTCCATGACATTAAGGACTCAATGGTCCTGGACCTTTTATATCTCCACAAATTTAGTAGTCTCACAAATTCCAAAACAAGGGCTTTAAATATTCACCCTTAGATAACTAAAACAAGGTAGAAGGATATGTTCATTACTAAACACCTTCCCCACCTCAGGAATAGACTCCCACTACAGATTACACTGTGTGATACATTATCTTCCTTCATATGGTTGCTAGATGATTAGATAGGTATTCACAAATTTTCCACTGGCTTGACTGGGTTCGTCCTCTTCAAGAGGTTTGGTTCAGTCCATACCTCTCAACTGTACAGATTTTAGCAGAATATCCAGCTTTCTATCTCATATTTTTGGTCTGTTTCTCATAAAATTTTGGTCTTCTGGAAAGCCATTGGCAAATCATTAAGAGTTAAAGTCAGAAAATAAAGACAGACATTTGAGTTTCAGACTTCATATCCTTCAGAAAATTCATGCTAATGCAAAATCTGTTATTTTATCAATTTCTAAGTTTGTAAGAGCAATATTTAAAACATGCCCCTATTTGTGGGCCTTTGTCCCCCTTTATTGATGGCTTTGTGTAAATTTCTTGCTCTAAGAGGTTGAGAGGTATGATGAGGGTCAGTACCGGCAAAGCATAAATGGTCATAGGACTTTGCTGCCTTGTATTTCCCGCAATCTTACAAGAGGTTTACAATCATATGCCATATTACTTAATATGATTAGAGACAAATGCCAGTTACATTTTTTTTTTATTTTAACATTTTGTTTACCGGGAAGATCTGACTTGGAACAAAGGCAATTTTCGGCAGAGTCCCAGGGAAAAACATTCCAAACGCATGTCTTTGTAACATGGGAGGAAACCCACACAGATGCAGGGAGGACATATAGACTCCACACAGAAGGCACACCAGCCAAGAATCAAACCAGGGAACCTCTTGCTGTGAGGTGACATAGCAACCTCTGCACCACAAGTGAAACTGGCTAGAATAATACTTCTTTCAAAAGATAAAAGTAACAACAAAGGTATAACTCACTAGAAATATACTTCTTCCAAAAGATAAAAACAAGAACAAAACAAGATCTAGTACACTTTAGGCTGATGTCATTATTACCAGACAATAAAATGGTCTCATAATTTACTAACAACAATTCCAGCTCTTTTCTTAGATTTACCTATAGAGTGGACTGGCACTCCATAGAATATTTGAATATTTCTTTATATAACGATAAAGTATGCTTGTTTCAGTTCCACTGTTTATAGAACAAAAACATATTCAAATTCTGTCTGACATTATGACAGTTGTCTGCATATTAGAAAAGAGGAACAGTTAAAGGGCAACTTGACAAATTGTCTAGGATAATTAGTGATAACAAAGTAGAGATTCTTCTTAGGATGTTTATGGAAAGGAACTAAACATCACATTTATTAAATGATACTAAGAATGAAGTTTTACTGGCTAGATTTCAACTAGACAGAGACTAGATTAGACTAGATAACAACTAGATTTCAACCTATTTTAAAAACCAGTTGGGATTATGTTAATAAAAATATGAATGACACCCATAGGTCTAGTATACAGAAACTTGGTGCTATGGTTATTCCTTACAATCCTATTGCACAAGGTTTAGCTAATATAGTAAGAAACTCAAGGCATAGTGTTTTTCCCCCAGAAAATGAAACACGTTTGGTGGTCAACCACAGGTGGTGTATGGAAGGGGAAAATATGAAAGGCTTATTAGAAAGTGTACAGTATAGTAGGATGGGGTATTTTAGATCACTTATGAGTAAGTGTGGTGCCATAATATTGTGCAAATTCATTAATGATGGACTGTATGTTAAAGTAGTTATTTTAATAAGTCCATTCCTTGTCCATGAAAGATTGATTGTAACACTAGGTACGTAGTTTATCTCGCAATGTGTTTGTCATGTCAGGAATTCTACATGGGGAAAACACATAGACGTTTGAAAGATCATACTGGGGAACATGTTAGGGATATAAAAAATAAGAATGGCAATAATGCACTTTATTTACATTCAAAGGTTTGTGCGGAATAAAAAAGACATACTTGTTTCGGACTATTGGAAAAAGAATAATCCATCCATCGATAACTTTCAACTAATTCAAGCAATTAACTTAACAAATAAATCCATATCTCTTAAAAAACTGGCTTTCACCCAACTCATGATTTATAACAATGCATATTTTACCCCTTCTATTTTACATAAATTTAACTCTAGGAAAGCTCCTCTTTGTCCACACTGTAAAACTCTATTGGCTGATATACTCCATCTATTCTGGAGCTGTAAGTGTGTATTTAAACTTTGGAACTCCCTTAAATTTCAATTACAAAAAATGGGCTATCAATCATCCACACTCACCTGGGAATTTACTCTCTTACATATCGTACCAAATAATATCCCTAAAACACAAGCAATTACTATGATTAATCTTTTTTCTCCTAATAAAACTCTATATAGCAACCAATTTGCTTAACCTAACTAACATCCCCTGGGAGAATTTTAGATTAATGGCAACCAAGCATCTCTTAGCTCAAAAGTTCCTAATTGACAAAGGGAACAAAAATATCAAACACAGGAAATTATGGGAACAAACCTTTAATATCATTCTGGCCTAGTTCCCTGCTTGTAGATGTTTCATCTCCTAAGCTCCTGCTTATACTTATCAAGGGTATCAGAACTTGACAGAGATTTGGGATGCATGGCTAGGCTTAAAAAGACCCTTGTGGTCATTAGCCTAGTAAACACCTATGAACCTATGTTCATGTAGAGGTGTGTGTGATAAAATGTGATGCTCACAGACTAACATTTTGATGAGCATGTGGCCTCAGTGTTGTATAGCTAATTGCATCTCACAGATTTTATCATCTAATATCAAACAGTAGTTCATTGTGGGCATTTGGCAGTCCCCATATTGCCAAAGAAAACCAAATGTTATGAGGCAACTGATGATAATCATGCAAGCATATTTTTGCCAACACCAGAAAGGGATTTACCATGGTCAAGGACAGCCTTATGTAAACTGTAACCCTACATGAAAAGCTCCCAGAAACCATAGGGGGGCTATAGGTGCTCTGAGATACATTTTAGAGTTTTTTTAAACAAACTTTTCATTTAGTGATTGCCTAAACAAAAACATGATCAAAGAAGAAATTTAGCGTTACTGTTCAACTTTGTTTTTTTCCTGCATCCTTTCAGCACATCCTAACTGAACAAGACTACATTGTAATAATTCTGGTGGAAATAATAGCCATAGTTATTTGTTTGGGAATAGAAATTGGCTAAAAACCTGTACATGTTTAGTTTAGACTCAACATCCAAAATGGGATGTGTTATTAGGTGTTATATCCACTCTAGGATGGAAACTGCAAAAACATGACTGATAAACATGGGAGATGGTTGATAGGCATAGTGTCTACACCTGAAGGACTTTGGGCTTTTGGTTCAGTGTATGGACCTAATAGAGACAATCCCCTTTTTTCATGAACTATTCAATGCAGTAGAGTCCATGGGATTGATTCCTCTATGATAACTTTTACAGGGGATTTTAATGTTACACTAAATTCAGTTAGAGACAGAAGTAAGCCCCAGCGTGAACTAAATATTAAAGCTCAAAGAGTATTAAATGACGCCTGCGCCTATTTTGGTATACTAGATATCTGGAGATTAATGAATGCTACTAACATTTCATTTACATATAATTCCCATTTGTGAATATCAAGGAGTAGGCCTGACTATTTTTACATGTCTACTAATTTAGTTGGCTCTATCATAGGATACAGTATTCTACCAGCTCCTAATACATACAATGGAGCAATCTTTCTGTGTTTACTTCCTTGAACTAGATTGATGAAAAGTAAAAGCTAGAGAACTGACACCCTTTTTGGCAAAATGGTGGCTTGGCTTTCTATGTACTTATCCCAAAACCCACCCTCTAATATGGCAATCAATGTATGGTGGGAATCTGTTCAGTTAGAAGTCGGGAGTTTTTGTACTTGGGTAAAGACATCCAAGCTATGTTCAATCAAGAGTGTAGCCCCTGAGCAGCAGGTAAATATTTTTTAGCGAGAGTGTAAAATCTTCGAATGTCGGTTGTTGTTGTTGTTGTTGGGTCTTTCGGCTTTTCCCAGTTAGAGGTCACCACAGCGGAACTCCGGTCCGCTAATGATTGGCAGTAGATTTTTTATGTACTGAGTTGCCGGCTCTGATGCACAACATTCAACAAAGGTACGCCCATTCACGCATGTCTCCACTCAGAAGACGCTCTAGCTGAGGATCGAACAGGACAACGTCTTACTGTGAGGCGACAAGACTACCACAGCACTTCATATTTATTACTTGAATATAAATACCACCATCAGCAATTAAGGATAGCCTTGAAAGAAAAAGCACAACTTTTTCTAGAAAGATGGCAACCAACCTTGGGTGACAGGGAATAGACCAGGGGAAATTACTAGAATATAGAATTAAACTTCACAGGAAGATAGCCCTTATTCCTGAAGTAAAAACACTTCTCAGGAACCCTGGCAGCCAGTCCTAAAGATATCAATCCAACCTTTTAGAACTTTTTATAGGCAAGTAAGTACTAGGTGCATAGATAAGTACTAGGCTAGCTGCCCTTGTGGGCAATTTTAAGCCAATTTCCCTTTCAAAGGTGAGAATAAAACCCTATGTCTTGTGTCTGTGAAGTAAATATCTTAGTCATCATACCATACTATTGGTCCTGTTTGTGACAGAACATATATTACATTCTTTCTCAGATTGGTCTCCACCAACTGGATGTCAAAAAGAATTTTAACTGCCATTATAACAGTGATGGAGACTATAGTGGCTATCTCTTCTGTCAAAAGGTGAGTTAAATTATTCATTTATGGGTTACATTCTTGCCCTATCAGAAACTTGGCTGAAACCTCACATCCTTAACACAGAAATCCTACCTCCAGGTTATAACATCTTTCACTCAGCTAGAACCAATAAACAGGGAGGAGGGGTTGCTATCCTCTACTTTGAGCTACTTAACCTGTCCCCTCTCTCCATCTATGTTCTCTGCTTCAAACCTGCTGAAATACTCATTGTAAAGTGTCATCCCAACCCTCACAAAAAATTTGCTATAGTTGCTATATACATTCCACCTGGAGATAATATTCCCATCCTAGAGAACTTCCTGTCATGGATCAATCACCATATCCCTTATGAAACTATCATACTTGCAGACACTAATATAGACTGGACTAAACTGTGTCCCTCATCCCCTACCCATGGTCTTAATCTTCATGGTTTTCACCAACACACCTCCATCCCTACCAGAATAAACAAAAACTCCTCATGTGGACCCATCCTTGACTGGATCCTTACTTCAGTTCCTCACCTCTATCATAATCCTGGTATACTTCCCAACTCATTAAGTGACCACTCTCCAACCTTCATACATAGATTCATCCAACACTCACCTTCACCTAAAGACCCTACTTACAGGGTATGCCAAAATCTTACCCACTTCAACCCAGACACTTTTAACTCCAAACTATTTGGCATTAATTGGTCCTTCCTCTATCACCTCCCTCTCAGTGAGGCAGTAAATTCATAAGATTTTCCTTGACACACTTAATTCTGTTGCTCTGTCCAGAAAACTAAGAATCAAATCCAACTCCGCCCCCTGGCTAACAAAACAAACCCACTCAATCATGCACAAAAGAGATTCTTCCTGGAAAGCCTGGGTTAAAAACAAGCCCCCTCTCTTACTGCAGACATACACAGAGCTCAGAAACCTGGCTAGAAAAACTTGTCTAACCAAAGTAGCCCACACAAAAATCCACAAAAATTCTGGACCATCATCATCAACCTACTCCACCCAGGTAACCTCACTACTCCCAACCCCTTTCCAAACAACGCAGCTTCTGAAACTGCCTCCCTCCTTAACAGCTATTTCATAGAAACTATTCAAAACCTCACACTTAATACGCAAAACAGAACATCTCACACAACACCTCCACTACCCCATAACAAAACTCTCCCCTGTGCTTTTTCGTTCTAACCAGTCCAAATTACTACAATTAAATCTCTCCTTAACAAACTTAAACCCTGCTCTCCCGCAGCCAACCAACTACTCCCTCATTTTCTAAAAAGAGCTGCACAATCTATTACCTATCCTGTCTCTATTTTTATTAACTGTTCCAGCTCAGAAGCTCTGGTCCCTGACATTTGGAAATCCTTCTATACTATCCCTCTTCACAAAGGCGGCAACTGTACAGATCCCTCTAACTTTAGACCAATTGCTATCCTGTCCCCCCTATCCAAAATCTTGGAAAACTATATCCATGTTCAGCAACTCAAGCAGCTTCTCGATAACAATCTCCTCACTCCTACCCAACATGGCTTTAGGCCCCACCATAGTACTGCTTTACTGTCATTTACCCAAATAATAGCTGAAGCCTGTGACAATAACCTCCTCATCTCCAGTCTTTTCCTTGATCTGTCAAAGGGCTTTGATACTGTCTCTCATTCTAAACTTCTGATTAACTCTCAGACTTACATCTCTCTACCTCCTCCATCAACTGGTTCTCTAGCTATCTCTCTGGCAAGCAGCAATCTGTCTGCTGGCAAGCTGTCCTCTCTCCATTCATCCCTGTTAATACTGGAGATCCCCAAGGATCAATTCTGGGACCCCCTCCTCTTTAACATATTCACTAATAAACTTCACTCTGCTACTAACCTCTCTACATTTCTACAGTACGCTGACAACTCCACCCTCATTATCTGCCCACAGCATCCCTGATCTACTAGCTCTCACTCAGCACACCTTTTCCTCTGTCGAAGCCTGGCTGTCTGATATCCAGCTCATATTAAATCCCCCCCCCCCAAAAAAACTCTTTCTCTTCTTCCCTAAAACACTTGCTCAGGACAAAGCCTCTTTCTCTATATCCTCTCTCAACAACACCATTTTTAAACCTGAACCCCATACTAAACTACTTAGAGTTATCATTGATGATGAATTAAAATTTGATATTCATATTCAACAAAATATAAAAAAGACCCACCAGAAACTAGGACTTTTCTTTCGTAATCAAAATTTTCTGTCACCCTCCTCCAAACCCTCACTCAATCAGGCCCTACTCCTATTATGCCTTATTTATGATGCCCCTGTCCTTACTCATGTTCAGACATCTCTTATCACTAAACTAGAGCAAACCTATAACAAAATTGCCAGATTTGCCGCCAACCTTCCTTACAAATCTCAACATTGTCTTGCCCTTAATTCACTCCAATGGCCAGAATTCCCCAAACAGCTACTTATACCCTAGCTACATATTGTACACTCTATCCTATATGAACCCTCATCCTGTCCCTCCATCTCCAATTTAGTCTCCTTCTATAATCCCCCTCGCCACCTCAGTACTGCCAGTAAACACCTCCTTCTGTTATACAAACCTAACAAAAACATTGGTAAGACCCTTTACAAATACTCTGTAGCCCATGCTTGGGACTCACTCCCTCTCAACATAAGAACCATTCCGTGTAAATACCTGTTTAAGAAAAAACTTACACTTTTTCTCCTGAAGACTTGGTCATGCCCTTGTCAGACCCCCACTTGAACTAGTCTCCTCATCGTATCTGCTTTTCCCTATCCACTCTTTGTCCTCCTTGTACTTGCTCTAGTAAACTGTATTCATACTGCACTCCTTTGTGTAATATTCTCGAAACCTTTTAATTGTTATTTGTCCTATGCTATATACTGTTGTTCTCAAAGTTTGGAAATTGTACTTCTTAACTGTTATTTAACTATGCATTGTACTGCTGTGCACACATTTTTGACTTGTACTATATTTCTGTGACCCGACTTTAATATTTTGTAAATATCATAATTACTTGTATTTTTTCTGGAGCATTTCTCCTCAGGTCTCCACTGAAAATGGGTCTCTAGCTCAGCTGTACTAACCCAGTTAACAAATGGCAATAAATAAATAAATAAATATAAATAAGCAAATAAATAAATGGATAACGTTATGTGCTGCTTCAATCCCTCTTGGAACCAAGACTAACATTACTATGTAATTCATTTCAGAAAACTGGGACAATCAATTCCTTCTCTGAAGATTCCACCATTACAGTGTTACCAAAACCAGGTAATGATCCTACCCTCCTTATCAGTTACATACCTATATCTCTCTTTAACATTGATATTAAAGTTTATGCCAAAATCTTAGCCAAAAGACTTGAGGACATTCTCCCATATATTAATCTTTCTACTCAAATTGGTTTTATTAAAGGAAGACATAGTACAGACCATTTGAGAACTCTGCTGTTGCATTTTCAAGGTTTAAGAAGCTCTTCTGATCCTTTAGCTTTTCTCTTTATAGACTTTCAAAAAACCTTCAGCTCTTTCAAATGACCATGTTAGGCTGTAATGGAGGACTTTATTATCACAGCTGCATTTATATATCTAAAGTAAAAGCACTTTCTCAGTCTCTGGTGACCTCTCTGCTTACTAATGGTATCCTTTCATACACATTTTCCCTATATAGGGGTACCCGTCAAGGTTGTCATCTGTCCCTCTATCCCCACCATTATTTCTTTTTGCTATTAAACACCTGAACAGATTATTAAACTTTTCAACTGCTCTGTCTGGATTGTCCCTATACAATATTGCTACTAAAGCACTACTATTTTCTGGTGATTGTGTTGTCCTTACTGTCTATCCACAACAGGACATTCAACTTATTAAAGAGGTATTGAATAGGAGTGGGGACATTTCTAGTTTAAAAATGAATATCTCCATGTCTGACATTTTCCTTGCTAATCCAGCAACTAGGAAGCTAAGCCTGTCTATGACCCCATAGCTTTTTGGATGGACCCTATTTTGCTCCCAATATTTAGGTATAAAACTAAATCCAAACATTTCTGTGATGTTAACTTTCAGCCTCAGGGATTTACTCCTGGAAAAGATGACATCAGTCCCTATTAGGGTAAATATCAGTGGTTAAATGTTTATATCCCCTCTTTTATAATACAATTTTATATAATTCTCTACACCCTCAATTCACCACTGGCTTAAGAGACTCAGCAAACTGCTCAATGGTTATATATGGGACAGTAAAAGAAAGATACTGTCCCATATATGAGGATATGACAACCAGTTAAAACTACTCCAACTAAGTACACAGAGCTAGGAATTCCTGAATGGGGACTTAACACCAGAGAATTTTGGTTCTGCAACTCATATCTCTGGACTACAATAATTTGCCTAGGTGGGCAGAAGTGGAAAGAAGCATTTTGAACTCTATCTTCTCATGGGGTTCAAGTTGGTTTCTGGCTTGATTCCCTATACAGCTTCAGATATGGCATTTACTTTATCAAAAACATCTTGCTATTAACATGCTTTCAAAAATATGTGGCTGGCCAGAAATCTGGGGCTCAGCTATTCTGTTGTGGGGAATCTCTAGATTTACTTTAAACTCCCTTATAAAATATGTAATGGAAACAACTTAGTATACAATGGTTGGGAGATCTTTTAACCAATGTACAGTGACAAAACTGCTTACACAAATTTGAAAGCATTGTGGCTGTATGGAGACTGCCTCATTCTTTTGGAAATGATTAACTATTCCCCATTTCCTGCTCATATCTGCTATGATCCATGCCCTTTTCAAATTCCTGGATCTGATTTCTTCCCTACCAACAGGACAAGGATAAAATATAAAGTTACTTACATAGATCATTTGCATATCATTAACCAACTGGAAAATGTACTCTACTCTGTACACTCCTGGCTGTCCTTTATTGGTGTTTCACAGCCTTCCACCCATTATAAACCCTATTTAATGACTATTGGAAGTTTAAATGAGTTTCCATATGTCTTTCAAAAGACTGTATTATTACTATACAGTGGTTATTGGACTCCAACATTTAGAATTCTGAAGGGTTTTATAGAACATCTACCCTGCTCAGGACATGGGACAACTAATTCTACTTCTACTCATAAATTTTAGGATTGCCTGACTATCCTCAATTCTTGGTTAAAGCCCACTTATGGGTGATCAACATTTTAAACTTTAACATTCCTTGCTCTCTTCTCTTGTGATTCACTGAAGATTGATCCACTCATAAATTTTGAGATTCCCAGACTATCATCAACCTTTGGTTAAAGGCCACCTATGGGTGACCAGCATTTTAAACCGTAATATTGCTTTCTCTCTTCTCCTCTCTCAAGAGTCACTAAAGATTGAGCCACTTTAGAAATGAATGTATATTTTGTACATTACACTCTGGTTGATTGTACATTGCACTATGTTTGTTCACTAGAATGTATAAACATGGCTTTTTTTCTTCATAATTAGTCTGTACTACTCTGTAATTGGTTACATTTCTATATTTTTGTTTATGAAATGCTTTATATTTCACCCAGGCTGGGTCTGAAATTGGTAAATATTGATTATTCCACTACCCCAGTAAACAAATATCAATCAATCAATCAATCAATTATGGATTCTGCAACTTTCAGCTGTTGTTTGAGCCTGTACATATTGTCTCTAATTGGAAGATTCCCTCCCATCTCTCTGAAGAAAAGTTACGGTCTTGGGTTTTAAGCAGAGGGCATCTTTTCTCTAAATCACCCTACAATCCTAATAATGTCATCCCTTCAGGAAACATGCTTTTCCCCTGCCATAATTATAATATTAGTTTATCTGGGTTAAATTCATAAAGGGTCTTAAAGAACAAGCTCCTTAGATGGCCCTTTAAGTTGTTATTAGAATGTACACATCTCTTCTTCCTCTCTTTATTAGTAATGTCACAGCTCCTTTGTATCATTATTAGCTTACATGCCTCTCATCTGTACAGATTTTCACAGAATGTCCAGATTTTTGCCTCACATTTTTGGTCTAGTTCTCATAAAATTGTGGTTTTCTAGCAAATCATTGGCAAATCAGGGTTGAAGTCAGAAAATGACAGGTATTTGAGTTTCAGACTTCATACCCTTCAGAAAAGCCATGCTAATGCAAAACCTGTTATTCTATCAACTTTCTAAGTTTGTAAGAGCATTATTTAAAAAGTGCCCCTATTTTTGGTCCTTTGTCCCCCCATTATTTATGCCTTTGTCCAGATCTCTAGCTCTAAGAGGTTGAGAGGTATGCTATCTTATTTTGCATAGAGTCAGTTTATAAATCTAAATATGTAAATATTGTTCAGTATTTTATTGTGAGTTATTGTTAGTCATATATGCAAAAAATGTTCATTGGTTTATTAGGAGTTATTACTAGTTTGTCACATTTATCATGTTTTTATAGCTGTTTTCTTGTTATCTGTGGATATAACAATAAACAGTTTTTGAAGCAAAAAAAAAGAAATAAAAAGAAAGCTTTTTTGTAAGGGCATGTTTTCATGCATTCGGATGTTGGGAGGGAGACCCCAAGCCGTCTAGTGGGAAAAAGTGCAACAACCATTATCACAGTGAGTTCTTTTAGGGTAATTTACTTTGACTGAATGACATTTGAAAATAACCTGATCAGCAACTTGACTCATTCCTGAAGAAATTTAGCCTTCTCTTTTTGATAGGTACCACTGAGTCTTTTACATCCACCTGAGCTACCACCAACTTAGACAGATGGGATTTTGGTTTCATGTCTCATAAGACAAACAATACACTCAGGGCTGCAATACCTACGTATGCTGTAATGTAGTGTCAGTAATGAAAAATCCATCCATGTACCTCGGGCGGGACAAAAACCCACCATCTTCTGATTCTTTAGCATCAAGTGCAGGTATGACACCTGCTCAGCCACTGATACTGACAAGACAAAAATAAATGTGAAATGCTGGAGATGTATTTCTCCTAAGGCTGACAATGTCCACATTTTTGATTATAGTAATATAAACTTTATCTGGAAGATAGCATACAAACCTGATGTGTAGTGTTTCAAAAAAAAACACACATTCTATGGAATTTTTACATATCAGGTGTTGGAGGTGACAAATGAGGTCGGAGTAATGAATAAACAGGAGAAAGCAACACAATGGTAAACAAAGCATAACTTTGATACTGGCACAATGAAGTAAGTGAGAAGAATCACGAAAGTGTGCTAGATAAATAAACAGATGAATCATCTCTTATCAGACTGGTCAGAAACCTTAAAATACTATAATCTGGATTCAGGCAAATCCAATATGGATAAGACTACAGACAATTTCACCATGATAGTACTGTAAATGATATTATTTTAAAATATTATTTTTAAATTAATTTAAAAAAAAAACTTGTTCTCAAAGATTAAAAAAAGCAAAACAAATATTAATGTTTATTTATTATATTTTGGAAAATATTAAAAAATACTATTTCAGTGAAGAAACTTTCATGGCATAGTACACCGTTATGCTTCACTATAGTCATTTCTGTCTACAGCAGCCTTCTTTGGCATAATGCTGGGTTATTAAATGGATAGCCATACAAATCAGCTTTCTACAGCCATGCTCTGAACATCATTAGCTTTGCTTGGAGTCAGATAGTAAAGATCCTGCCATGGCTGTCTGCATGGCAGCTGTGCCATGACTGGCTCTCACCTTGTTGGGATGGAAGGAGCAAAGGTCATGGAGCAGTTACATTTTATATGGCTTAAAAACCTCAGCTTTGGCCGGCTAAGAACTACTTGTATTCAACTGGACGTATAAGAGAATTTAAGTACCTTTATCTGCACTTTTTTTCAAAAAATACAGTATTTAAATTGATTTTAACTGTGTTGCAGGAATATTAACTGAACTGGAAGTTAGTCAGTGTTTGCTGAATTTTGTTATTTGCTAGTAATTACAGGTGTGGGGGTAGCCACATTCTTTGATTTCCTGTTCTTGCCTATTTAAGTGATATAGTGTGAAAAATTTTCTGCTTAAAAACTTCAGCTTTGGCCGGCTAAGAACTAGCTGTATTCAACTGGACATATAAGAGAATTTAAGTACCTTTATCTGCACTTTTTTTTCCAAAAATACAGTATTTAAATTGATTTTAACTGTGTTGCAGGAATATTAACTGAACTGGAAGTTAGTCAGTGTTTGCTGAATTTTGTTATTTGCTAGTAATTACAGGTGTGGGGGTAGCCACATTCTTTGATTTCCTTTCCTTGCCTATTTAAGTGGTACAGTGTGAAATATTTTCTGCTTAAAAACTTCAGCTTTGGCTGGCTAAGAACTAGCTGTATTCAACTGGACGTATAAAAGAATTTAAGTACCTTTATCTGCATTTTTTTTCTAAAAATACAGTATTTAAATTGATTTTAACTGTGTTGCAAGAAAGTTAACTGAACTGGAAGTTAGTCAGTGTTTGCTGAATTTTATTATTTGCTAGTAATTACAGGTGTAGGGGTAGCCACATTCTTTGATTTCCTGTCCTTGCCTATTTAAGTGGTACAGTGTGAAATATTTTCTGCTTAAAAACTTCAGCTTTGGCCGGCTAAGAACTAGCTGTATTCAACTGGACTTATAAGAGAATTTAAATACCTTTATCTGCACTTTTCTTTTCACAAAATACAGTATTTAAATTGATTTTAACTGTGTTGCAGGAATATTAACTGAACTGGAAGTTAGTCAGTGTTTGCTGAATTTTGTTCTTTGCTAGTAATTACAGGTGTGGGGTAGCCACATTCTTTGATTTCCTGTCCTTGCCTATTTAAGTGGTACAGTGTGAAATATTTTCTGCTTAAAAACTTCAGCTTTGGCCGGCTAAGAACTAGCTGTATTCAACTGAATGTATAAGAGAATTTAAGTACCTTTATCTGCACTTTTTTTTTTCAAAAATACAGTATTTAAATTGATTTTAACTGTGTTGCAGGAATATTAAATGAACTGGAAGTTTAGTCCCACCCACCCTCCCTGTTTTTGTTTTGGTGTTAATCTTAGTGGCCTTGAAACTGCCCGCCCCTCTTGTAAATTTGTGTTTGGATACTCCTTCTGGGCCCATCTCATTTGCTCACTCAACTGAGTGCAGTGAGATCATATTCTGATTTCAGGCACTCCTGCTGTGTACAAAGAGAGCATCTGGGAAACAGAAAAACAAGTTAAGCTTGTTTCCTGCCTTTCCTGTTAAGTGGTATAGACTATTTGTAGGCTTCTGAGCCCCCAAGCCCTTCTGTGTTGGAGGGAAGCCTTCTAGCTTAGTTTTTTTTCTTATAACTAGCCAGTTTTCTAGTTTCAGCACTCAAATCTGTTTCTTTGATCTCAGCCCTTGTTCAGAAAAAAAATTCATCTGCTTTTACTGTAGTTGTGTTTCTACCTACTTTATTTTACTTTTGCATCAACTTAAAAGTACTCAATTGTATTTATTACTGCTTGGTGTAACTCATTCTAAGCCTTTTGGTTTAAACACTTGGACTTCAGACCAGTTGTTTTGCACTGAGAGGGTTTGTGTTCTGCACTGTAGTGGCAGAACAGGTAGCTTACATCCTTCTAGGTTGGGAACTGCTGATTGAGGGCTCAGTGTCTGTTATTCTAAAAGTGTATTAATTCTGGTTTAAGCACTTGGGCTTTCAGGCCAGTTATTTTACATTAAGAGGGTTCGTGGTCTGCACTCTTGTGGGAGGAGAGGCTGGACTCTGCCCTTCTGAGATGGGAATTTCTGGTTAAAGGCTTATAGTACATGCATATCTGAACTGCTTCTTACTGTAGTTGGTGCACCTTGTTTGCTGTGGCATAGACTGGATTCGGGCCTACTGGATCTAGCTTTGTTTGTATAACTTGAGCACTAATCCAGGCATTCTCTAAAGTATTCAATTGTATTTATTACTGCTTGGTAGTAACTTGATTAAAGTGTAGCTATCATTCTAAGTCTTTTGGATTAAGCACTTGGGCTTCAGACCAGTTGTTTTACATTAGGAAGGTTTGTGGCATGCACTGTGGTGGCAGGACAAGTAGCTTTCATCCTTCTAAGTTGGGAACTGCTGATTGAGAGCTCAGTGTCTGTTATTCTTAAAGTGTATTAGTTCTGGTTTAAGCACTTGGGCTTCAGGCCAGTTATTTTACATTAAGAAGGTTCGTGGCCTGCACTCTTGTGGGAGAAGAGGCTGGACTCTGCTCTTCTGAGCTGGGAATTTCTGGTTAAAGGTTTATAGTGCCTGAATATTTGAACTGTATCTTACTGAAATAGGTACACCTTGTTTGCTGTAGCATAGACTAGATCCAGGCCTGCTGAATCTAGCTTTGTTTATATGCTTGTTGTTTGTTTGCTTGTTATTTCCCTGGAACGCTAATTCCACCTAATACGCGGCTTCTCAGCACTTCTGTGGATCACTAGTGATATCTGCATTGCTTACTGTACTTACTTTTTTCAAGTGAAACAAGGAAATTACTGTTTGTCGTTTTTGCATTTAAGTTACTTGTAACACATTGCACTTAAGTTACCTGGCACTTGCTCACTAAAGCAATTATATAAGTCAGCACTAAAAATTAAAAGCACTACACCCTCACTCCCCACTGGCCCTTGTTTTCAATTATAAAGGAATTCCCAATATTATTCTAGCATGTCCAAAGGTCATTTGAGGCAATGTTACAACTGCCTCATGTACACAGACAACCCTCTCCTCCTCCCAACAAATTCCAACACATGTGAGAGATGCAACCATATAGCCAAACTGGAGGCTAAGCTCTCTCAACTCAGTACTGGCATAACCAGTCAGGAGGAGAAGGAAACCACACTCACTACAATTCCAGTCTCACATAGACCTACCACGTCAGCAAACCAAACACATAATCACACAAAAACATACTCAAAGGCTCTAAATACAGATCTGCCTAAGCAGCAGAGACCTCCAAAGCAGACACACACGCAACCGCTACCCCAAAACAAAACACGTGCAACACATATCTCACAAAGCCAGTGTGCCGAACAGTCACAGCCCTTAAGACTAAACAACACACCTGATACACTTGTAATAGGTGACTCTATCGTCAGGCACACTGACGTCCCACTCAACAGGCTGAACCAGGAGAGGGTCACGGTGAGCAGCCTGTCGGGCGCTAGGATCCGCCACATAACACAAGCAAATATATAGTAAATAAATAAAACGTAGCTGGATGCTGCTGGTTATGTAAAACAATTTATTCCATAAAACAAAGTCAACGTATGATGAGCGCTTTCGGGTGAATACCCTTCTTCAGATAAAAACATTACATCAAATGTGCCCGCCGGGCTTTTTACTAGTTTGTGATTGGTTGGTTTGTATTTTAAATAATGGCTTTTGATGTAATGTTTTTATCTGAAGAAGGGTATTCACCCGAAAGCCAGCCATCGCTGACTTTGTTTTATGGAATAAATTGTTTTACATAACCAGCAGCATCCAGCTACGTTTTATTTATTTACTTTTGGACTTCTCTTACGTTTAGCTGGACTTGGCAAAGCGACGACCTTTTTGTTTTTGTTACATAACACAAGCACTCAGGTCACTCCAAGGCAAGTACAAATATGACTCAGTCATTGTCCATGCTGGTATGAATGACCTAAGACGTACCTCCCTGGACTACATGAAAAGAGACATAGAGGAGCTCTCTGAGCATGTAGCCCAGGCCAGTATGACCCTGACCTTGAGTAGCATCTTACCTTCACCAAGAATGATGCCACAATATGAAGATGAGATGATCAATTTCAACAATTGGCTTAAGTACTGGTGTCATTCAAAGGGGATCCAATGCCTGTCAGCTTGGGATGATATGCACGACAAGCCAAGATGCTTCGCTAGGGATGGCTTGCATCTGTCACCCCTGGGCTTTCGGATATTGGCAAAGGCTCTTGCTACCCCCATAGTGCCTTTTTTAGGCAAGGCTCAAAAGACAAACCTACCTCCATAGGTATCACAAGGGATAAGAAATTAAGAGTAATGCTACTCAACGCCAGAAGTCTAAACCTCAAGATGCACACACTCGAAACTCTCCTTAGCATGGAGAACATCGATATCTGTGCAGTACCAGAAACCTGGTTCAGGGCTCCTGAGAGCACCCCAGCACTACCAGGTTATACATCATACCATGCTTTTTGGCCCCAAAACTTGGACCGAACCACAAAAAGAGGGGGGAGTATCGATATTCATCAAAGATACCCACACCTCCAGGTTGGTGGCAAAGCACGAAGCATCAGAGACTATCCATGTGCAACTATCAGTGGGTAAAACTGCCTTCCAGTTTATAGTCTGCTATAGACCACCCTCCCAAACCCAGGAACCCCATTCAGCCTTCCTGAGAACACTGGAAAATATGAAGGTCTCTCCAAACACCATTATATTGGGCGACTTCAACTACCCAAACATAGACTGGGAGCATTACTCTAGCTCCAACACCCTAGCCCAAAGGTTCCTAGAATTTATAAACTCAAATGCTATGGAACAACTTGTTACCACTCCCACAAGAGGGGAAAACATACTGGACCTGATCATCACCAACATGGGGACTCTGTGCTCCAGACCAGAAGTGTATCCCTCACTGGTAAGATCAGACCATAAACTAATCTCACTGGATATTCACATCCCGACCCCACCCCTGCCCAGAAAACCACAGTGAAAAACTTCTCTAAAGCAAATTTCACACTCCTCAAAACCGAGGTGGAATCCTTCAAAGCCCCAGGCCTGTGGAAAATATGGCCCAGACCGCAGAATCCTTTATAAATGCATTCTATGAACACCTTCAGGAATGCATGGATCATGCGATCCCAAATAAAACCAAGACCCAGTCCTCCAAAGGCAGACGTCCTGTCTGGTGGACCCCAGCCATAAACAAACTATACAATAGAAGGAGGAAGCTACTAAATGATAGAGCAAAATCCCAAAAAGGGAAGACATCACTGATCAGTATTAGCAAAAAACTATGGGCACTCATAAAATTGTCTAAGGCCAGCTTCGAGAGAAAAATTGCACAGGACACTAAGGATAATCACAAGGCTTTCTTTAGTTATGTTAGGAACCTGGGTGGTAATTCCCAGATATGCTCAGAATTAGTCCAAAATGACAAAAAATACACCGAACCCACAGACATTGCCAACATCCTAGCTGACAGGTTCAGCGCAAACTTCTCCCCCCCCACCAAAAGGGCAAATATCTATCCCAGCAGAGTACTGCCCCCCGACATCTCAGATGCTCAGGTAAGAGCCGCCTCTCCAAAGCAAAAACATAGCATCAATGGGACCAGACGGTGTCCCGGGCTGCATCCTACATGAACTCCAAGAAGAGCTAAACCCAAACATAAAACTACTGTTCAATCTCAGCCTTACTACAGGATATGTGCCCAAAGAGTGGCGTACAGCAACAGTGGACCCTCTCCATAAAGGTGGTGCCTCAATGGATCCTCGAAACTATCGCCCCATAAGCCTGACTAGCTTGGTCTGCAAAGCTATGGAAAGGATCATCATGGACCTCATAAATAAAGATATTGGGGACCTACAGACACTGGATCCTACCCAGTTCGGCTTTGTTAAGGGCAGATCCTGCCTCTTAAACCTGGTTTATTTCTTTGAAACAGTCAACAAGGCCATTGACGAGGGGAAGGTGGTCCACACAGCCTACCTGGACCTCGCAAAAGCCTTCGATACAATACCCCACTCGGGCATTATAGATAAGCTCACCAGCTTAAATATAAACCCCTATGTCACTAGATGGATTGCAAACTGGCTCAAGGACAGAACCCACATGGTTAGATTGCTGGAGCCATGTCAGACTCCAAACCAGTTACAAGTGGTGTCCCACAAGGCTCAGTCCTGGGGCCTCTCTTGTTCGGTATATATTTTTCAGAGGTACAGGCCAACACGGAAGGACTGTGGCTGACCAAGTTCGCAGATGACTGCAAACTGGGCGCCATAATCGACTCTCCAGCTGACACAAGCATCCTCCAAAAGGGCCTCATAGAAACAGATAACTGGTGCCAGAGCCATGGCCTCAAGCTAAATGCCAAAAAGTGTATAGTCATCCCCTTTGTCAAAAACAAAGTGCCCACAAATTATCACAGAGGTGGTAATCCATTAAGTACAGAAGAAGTAATTAGGGACCTAGGGACCCAAGTTGATAGCAATCTCTCATTTGACAACCACGTGGCCAAAGTGGTTAGAAAAACATTTTATATAGCCCACCTAATCATGAAGGGATTCACATCTAGATCAGCGGAGGTCATCGTGCCTCTTTACTCATCCCTCATCAGGCCCATAATTGAGTACAATGCCCCTTTTGGGATGTACCTTACCAGACACCTGCAGTAACTGGAAAGACCCCAAAAGTACCTCACCAAGAGGATCAAAGGGCTCAAACAGATGCCATATGCTGCCTGGTTAAAGAAACTCCAGCTCTACTCAGTGGCATACCGCCTGTTCAGAGGCGATCTGTGCCTGACATATAAAGCCATGCCCAACCCAGAATTAATGGACATGCTGCACCTCAGAAAATCAAAATCCCATCGAGCTACGCGCTCGAGAGACTTGAACCTCAGCACTGAAATAAATAGGACATGCTGGAGGGACAGATTCATAACCCAGAGGCTCCCTTCACTCTGGAATAAAATCCCAGTCAAGGTTAGGCAGAGTCCCTCATTGACTCTCTTCAAGAGGAATCTTGATGAGTGGATGGGAGATCGCAGGTTTACCCTGGGTATCACTTCTGTGTCACTGTTAGACAGAGGCACAGTATACTAACCTCGAAAAATGGCATAGCAAAATAAATTTAAAATGGGTGGCAAAAGCCAAACACATTCTGGCTAGGCTTATAAATGCCCTAGGGTAGATAGCCTAGTATGAACCTATGAACCTATGAACCTATGAACCTATGATTTAGTCTCAATGCTGACATAACTGAGTGTACAAAATTACTTCCAGACATGACAAACCAGAGAGCAAGGAGCGTTTGAACTGAGGAATTTGCCACTGAGTTCCTTTAATGGTATACTTTCTCAAACTGAAATGACTGAAAGGTACAAATGCATGGGGAGAAGCTGAAGTAAGCACACCATCTATGAGATCTGGCATTTTATAGCAAGACAGAAGATAAAGGAAGAAAAGGCACTAACCATTTATATAGAGATATAAATGATCTGATAAGGGAAAAAAAGCATAACAGAACAAAGGATTGAATAAATGGGTTGCAGTCATGTGTCAAAGAAAGTTGATTGAGGACTGACTATCAATTTGAAAATAGAAGAAAGCAAATTTCTTCCAACAGGCAGGATGTATCAAAATGTTATTGATCAGCAAGTGTGATACAATGAACTACTGTGATTACCTTGATGCATGGGGGAAAGGGACCTTTGTCACCGTGACATCAGGTAAGTCAGTTACTCTGATACCAGACAAATATATCATGCATAAATGCTTTTAAATGTGAAAGGATGACTAGTTATGAAAAGTAAGAACTAAATACTACAGGCAAGGGACATGCTGTAATAACTGCAGTATTAAAAGATGGACACCACTGTCATGCAAAAAATCTCTCGGTAATCTCTTTATTGTGCCCATGTTTGCTTTAATTTGGAGATGATTTCTTTATAGCATTCATCAGACAGTAAGGTAAGCAACATTAAAAAGGATCAGAACTTTCATCGGCCAAAAACACTACCACATACTTGCACATGGTGTGAACTTCTACCTTAATATCTAGATGGTACATAGGAACTGAAGATCTTCCTTGGAATGGTATTCAGTCTGTTCCTTGCTAACTGATAAATTGTCTTGAATAGCTAAATGTGAGTCTGCCTTCTAGATCAGAAAAACCTATTATAATCATACCATTATTTTAATAACATCAGGTAAATGTTTTACAGCACAAAATAACACTAATATATTAAGATTCTGAGTGTAGTAGAGGATATAAGAAAGGTGTTTAGGAATATACAGATACAAGGATTTGAACTGATTACAAATATTTCTCTGTCTGCAGGACATTCTAAAATTGTAAAATACATTGAATAAGTATAACTATAATTTAACTCACAAAAATGTGGGTATCACAAAGAGACATTAACCAGTTAGTTTTGAAGGTGTATATAGGCTTAACATTAACTTAAATGTGCATTTTAATGTATTGTCTAGATGTATAATTGTAGTAATGTTTTACAGGAGAAAGACAGTGCAGTTTGTTGTCTAAATATATAAACATGTCAGGTCATTGTAATATATAGTCTTGAAATATTTCCATTTCAGAACCCAGGGAGAAGTAACTTTTTTCATATTGTAAAAGTGGAGTACAGTCATGTGTGTACTGTTGGCAAGGAAATATGTTTGCTCATATCATTTTTTTAATTTATAATAATAGAAAACAGTATTGAATGCATGGTGAAAGCTTTGGCTTTGTTAGTCTTGATGAGTGGGGGCAGAACTTTACAAGTAGTGTCAACAGCCCTATATATCACAATGACATATTTCAAGATTACTGAAAATATTGATGACTTGGGCCAATGAATAATGTTAACTGCAGAGAAGTTAATACAAATCTTTGACAGCAAGTTTTAGTACCATGAATATGTACTATTACAGCAGAAAAATCATTATTCCACATCAATAAGAATTCTATAAAAGGCCATGCTTATTTATAAAATGGTTATTATTTAGGGCAGAGAGCACATTAAACCAATATGATTCCTGGGGATGAGACACTGTGCCCACTGCTGCAAGGTAATTATTAATTTATATATTGTATTGGGCTGCTCATACATTTATCTCTGCAGGACTATAAGGAATGTATTATTATCAAGTAACTCTGTAAAGACTCTGAGTTAACTTAGCATAAATATGAAAATATGATATGTTGATTAGAATTATCCATTTGACTTCTGGGTACGTTATCATAGTTATATTCAAATGAAATATAGTCTCAAAAATTATGTGGTGCTACAAAAGAGATATGTATGATGCAACTTAACACTTTAGATATTTAATATAGTGTGGGGAATGTATTTAAGTGTATATTTTTATTTTGCCTATTGGAGATGTGAAGTTGCGTTTACAGTCACAGTGGATAATTCCTCTTGAAATAACAATTTGCATTAGTTCATAGCATTAGGATTACATAAAAAGATATTTGCATAGGGAAAGGAGTGTTTTGTCTCTGCTGTATTTGATTCCTGAGTAATATGAAGCTCAGTTATAAAAAAGATCAGTCCTTAAAACAAACTCTGAAATAATAAGTTAGATCATACAAACAGGGCAGAGAAGCATATTCAATATTAAAATCACTTTATGCTTCATTACTGATTGGCAATGAAGAACGATTACAGTAATATCTGTTAATTATTTAATTTTGACATAAAATACATGGTTTTCATAGAAAATACAGTAAACTCTTCATTCAAAAATTGAATGTTTAAGCATATTTTGGTGAAAAATAATGTTATGGGTATTGCATTCTGAAATAATATATTTGTTTGCCTCTTCAATTTATTTTATAACTTTAGAATGAACGCATATGGTCATTTGTCATTTCATTACAGGCATACCTCTCAGTCTGTCTATATTATTTTGTCAAAAACTAATTACAGTGAATGGCAGTTCCTTGAACACATAGCATCAAACAGCCATTCACTGAACATTCACACCAGTGAATGTTTTTCATAGTGAAGGGAGTTAGTTGAAATTTGTCCTTTTTCCCCATAGTAGTGTGATCTTGGATTTGGTATATATAATTGGGGGGAATGGGGGTCACAGTGTGTGTGACAGTCACTGTGGTGGATAAGTAGTTCCCTTCACTACAAAAAATGTTTACCGATGTGAATGTTCAATGAATGGCCATTTGATGTTTTGTGTGCGATGAATAGCCAATGACTGTAATTAGTTTTTGATAAAATAATATAGACCCTCTCTCAGCCTCTTAGACAAACAAATCTGGACAAAGCCAGAATTAATGGAGAAGGGGGAGGGCAAACACCCAGAAATAAGGAAAGATGTTAAATATTGCTCTTATAAACTTAAAAAGTTGCTAGAATAACAGGTTTTGCATTAGCATGCCTGACTTGAAGGATATAAAGTATGAAAATCAAATGTGTATCATTATTTAGTGATTACATTCCTATGTGATTTAACAGAAAACCACAAATGTCATAAGGAACAGAGCAAAACTATGAAAAAAAAATCTGAACATTCTGTGAAAATCTGGACAGTTGAGAATTATCACTACAGGAAGCAGGATGCTCATGTAACTGCTACTTTTTAAATGTGCTATATGGGTATGGTTGCATCTCTGTAGTTTTTTGTGTGGTATGGGTAGAAAACAAATCAGTGTGATGCTTTCTATAACTGGGGACAAGGCACACTAGTCACAGTCACATCAGGTAAGGAATATTATCAACAAAAATATTTTATAGTTTTTTTCATGGCAAAAGTAAATATTTTTAGATTCTTAAAAAGTCATTATAAGTGGTAAATATATATCATAAGTGCTAAGGATAAAAAAAAAATAATAATCTGTCATCTTCATCTACAACAGTAATGATAGTCTAACAAAGACCTGATATTATCTTCTTCATCTGATGGCAAAAGGAATGCATAATGTAATGCACTGATTGCATAACATTTGTATACTTAGAGCTGTTGCTGCTTAGGAGTCTCTTTTTAAACATATGACAAAATAAGTAACAGTGGCAGTCTGCATAGTAAATGCTCTATTAAAATTAACTTAGAACATGTACATTAATTCCTTCATTGTTAACAAGCTTTACCTGTGTTTCTGAATGTTTGTTCAGAAGAGGCACTTGAATGTACAGGATATTGCTGCTTAATAATAAACTAAAATACATATGTACAAGTAAATTTTAATGTTTTGAGTAGCTCCAATTATATTTACTATCTGACAGGAAAAGCTGGAGCTGCAAATTAAGTGGTGCAAATACTTAATTACTTCATTAGGCAGTATAGCATAGAAGTTAAGGACCATGAGCTGCTAAAGAGTTTAATTCCATAGTCATGTGATCAATTACCTCAATTTCTACTTGCATATTGTACAACCCTGAGCAAATCTTTGCACCATGATCACCAGTAAAATAGTAATTTGTGTTTAATGATTTTTATGCAGCTAAGAAATTAATAAATATCAACTTTTACTAATCTTCCATGTTTATTTTTAATATAGAATAACTGCTTTAATATCCTTCTTCTAACAAATTAATACAGTTCGCTACATAAAACAAGATTTATGCATTTGCTTTAGTTAACTATAATATGCTCACATGGGATAAACCAAAAAAAAGTATGTATTCATTGTATTTATTTGATTATCAAAGGCTAATTTAACTCATTTAATTCTAGAATATTTTTCTGAGAAATTAGCTTTAAATAATATTTAATAGTAATACCATCTGTAAAAAAGTAACATTATAAATATTTAAATGGTAACTCAATAGTTATATAGATCAGAATTAATCACAGCAATAACAATATAATTAAATGTACAGCTTACATTAAACCATATGATTAATATATTACTATTTTACAGAATACAATGTATACTAGGAAAGAGGTTTTAAATATGGCTTCAAAATACCATGTTAAAACCGACTTATTTTTCTTTTCAAAATTCTGCCAGTGTCTACCGTGATAAGGTTAAAAAGTGGGGATACTCAATACTTGTATTAAACAGCATGAAAAATGCATACAAATAATTTAGTTGAAAAGGCTAGAATAACTTAACTAGCACTACATCGAATTTCCATTTTTTGCTGACAGTTCAATCCACAAAGCTGAAGGTATCTGTGAATAAATGTATAAAGAGTAAGGATCATAGACATGGCGTATCTATGTTTCACAAATATTTCTTGTAATTCTTGCAACACAGTTTATCAGCAATAAAGTACTAAATATTACAGAGAAAGTTTATAAAAAGAACAGATTTATAAGAGTATAGTAGGTTAATTCTTTTGTTGTTATAACTAGTCTGCCAGCAACAACAAAAAAGAAATTAATAAAAACTCCATCAGTTCACTAGTGCTTACCTAAGTTAGTACCAACTTGAATAATTACCAGGGTCTTCAGAAGGATTGTATAAAACTTTAAAAAGATACTTATTAAAAGAAACAGTGATGAAGAAGTTATGTAATATAATAATGCATGCTATCAGTAGTATTCTCAGCATTTTATTTTAATTTATTTTACATAGAAAATAAATAAAACCTTAACAAACAAACATATTTTTGATTTATCGTTTGCATTTTGTGGATACATTTGTCTTGTTGAATGGATTTTATTTTTCCCAGTAGTTTTGAATAGAATACAGTTTAAAGTGGCTGCCATAAAGTGTTAAAGCTAGGTAAATAGTACAGCAGCTGGAATGTACTTAACACAATACAAAATATCTTAAGCATTCAAACAATACTATTTATTCAAAGCAACAATGTTTTTTATGGAAACATCAATCATTCCAGAACAAACAGTGTATTCTTTATCTAATATAATTATATTCACAACAAATGAAAATCCCTCAAGTATATTTGTGTATTACACTTAAGGAATTTCAATAGACTTTACTATTCTCAAACTGAAGATCATTTGTGAGTGTTAAGGCAGGGTACAACATTACATAGCTAGCGCATATTTGAAATTCACTTGACATGATGATATATTCAATCATTTTCTTCAGAACAGTTTTCTGCAGTAAATATTTAACATGCACAGATTATGTTTACCATTGTTTCTCATTTATGTTACATACAACCAATCCAAATAACTACATATAATTTATACTGGAGAGCAGTAAATCCAAAAATAATTAATATAACTCTGTGACATATACGATTCTTTAAAAAGTGCTATAAATAATTATAAAATAAGTCACTTCTAATCATACTTTTCAAAATAGTAATGCAATGCCTAAGTCATCTGTCAACAGCAATATCAAATTGCATAAATTAAAAAAACTATCCATTCAAATTCACTACAGACTCAAAGTATATAGTAATATGACAAGTATCAAGATATCAAGAATACGCCTCCCAACTGCCCAGATTTTCCCAGAATGTCCAGATTTTTCCTTAATATTTTTGATCTGTTCCTCATTAAGATTTGTGGCTTTCTGGCAAATCATTGAGAACTGAAGTCCCAAAATAATAACTTATATTTGAGTTTCAGACTAAATATCCTTCAGAAAATACATGCTGTCACAAATCATTATTTTCGTAACTTTATAATTTTATAAGACCAATATTTAAAAACTGTCACTATTTTTGGGCCTTTGCCTCCCCAATATTTTAGACTTTGTGCAGATTTCTTGAGTTAAGAAGTTGAGAGGTATGATTAAGAACATGAGATAGTATGTTCAGAAGGTTTAATTCAATATGCGTGTATATATATACACACACACACACACACACACACACACACACACACACATATATTATACAGCCAGGTAGTGATTACTTCATTTAACAAAGGAAAAGATATCCAAAAAGAAAATACTCTTAATGCAGCACTATGCTGCTCAACATACTATATGGTTATCCATAGGCTGGGAAGAAAACAACAGCTATTAAAATGCCATTAAATAATGTGTTTCTACTATGAATCACTAAACTGCCCAAGACTGAGCAATGCAAATGCTGAAAAATAATCCTTGAAACACAACAGGGTGAAAAAATAACTTTAAGCATTTTTTTGCAATTGGGGGGACTACACCCCCAATATACGGACAAGGCAAGCCCCACACTCTCTTAGAATATATTGTTTCTGATGTGCACTTTGAAATTGCACTGGTTTAGTAATCCCAACAACTATGTTTTTCTATGGAAAACAAAGATTGAGGTTATTCTTCCTGGTATCTTTTTCTTCAGTCAACTGATAACTGAGCAATATAAGTCACAATAAGGTTACAATAATGATTGCTAAATATTGTACACACACGCGCACACACACACACACACACACACACACACACACACACACACACACACACACACGTTTTATGCTTATAAGAAGCAGTTTATGAATATATGACCTTCATTACTTTAATTTTTTTTAAGAAGAATTAATTTTAACAATATCATTCTGCAGTTGTTAATAACTATCAGATATGAGTTACATACTCTCAAAAGAAAATTCTTTGGAATGTAATTTGACAAGATATTTTTTATTTATTTATTTTTCTATTTATTTATTGGTATTTACAATAATTTATTTTTCTGAAACTGACAAACTTTTTCTTTGAGTACTGATTCTATTGTTTATTTTTTTTTTTTTGCTGAAGGAATGGATGGAAACTTCATTATATAAAACAGATTTATTATTTAAAGAAAAAAAGAAATATATAATGATTTAATAAGTTACTAAACAGGGCAATACATATGATATATAAAAGTTTTGACTGAATATTTAACTGACTTGAAAAAATCCTGTCAGCATAAATGATAAACTAGAAAACTGTACCACTTTAAAGCCATATCAATAAGCATAACAGCAAAATGTAAACAGTCCATTAAAAAAAACTGTTTAATGGTAAGAATGGTTAACAAGATTCCAGTTAATGATTGAAATTATTAATTCTTCATAGAATATTTATGAAAAAGTGGTTGAATGTACATTTTCATACACATGATTGTATGCACAAACACACACACACACAGACATACACACACACACACTAATAGAAAAATCTTTTTTCAGAAAAAAATGAAAATTTATATAAAATCATTGTTACATTGCACACAGCTTGGGCATTTTTTGAGTTTGCTGTCAGTAATACATTTTACTTATTTTGTTTTTATAAAAAACATATGGAAATGGAAAAAAAATGCATAAATTTACAATTTCTACCATAGTGGAGAATACACATATGGTACAGATAAATAACAATGACAAACAGTTCTAAAATGCAGTAGTAACAGACAAAATTAGTTATTAATTTTGAAACAAATTATGCAGTTTGCTATATCTTCTTGTCTAATTTAATAATATCTTCATTGTAATGTTATGCTTCATAGAGGTACAGTGTGATTATTTACAGTATAAGAACATTATACATATTAAGCAATTGTTGCATATTTATATGCATAGCCATGATAAACGTCCTTGGCTATCAGGACATATCAACATGATGTTAATGCACTGTTACTACTGAAAATAACCAAACAAACTTAATTTTAAATAAATAAATAAATAATGTAAAAGTATTCATTAAAATATCATGCAGACTCACTCCAGGCAAATTTCCAAAATACGGTTTTCAGTTTCAAAAGCTTTGCCATACCCTAGGCCAAATGATTAAGACAGTGAAGCATAATGAGCCAAAAAATTAATTTGGCAAAATAATGATAAAACAAATAATTAACAATTTAATTATGCATGAGATATACAGAGAAGATTAATTTATATCACAATAAATTTGACAGTGACATATTAATTTATGAATTACAAATTGAGTTATTTGATGCTAGTGAACAATGTTTTCTTGAACAAAGCAGCATAATATGTTTAAATTGTTATTTCAAATAAATGAATAAATAGAACAACAGAAAGCTGAATACTGAAAGCTGACTTATGATGGCTCAAATCAGTTATTTATAAACTATATTCTATCAACAAAGTAAATAAAAAATAAAATATCAAGACACATTTGAGAGAAAGAAAAATGCAACTAAATATGCTCTTTGTGTAAAAAAAGTTATATAGTTTGAGTGAACACGATTCTTATGCTAGAAGTTGAACAATAAATATTATTCTGTACAGCCAGAAGGCATTATGCTCAGTCAGAACATTTTCAACAAGGTTTACATGTTTATTTGCTGGCTTACAAAATTGTCCAGCTTGGCTGTAATGAAGAAATGATAAATTAAGAGACACAAGCCTGTGCAAATATTTAGAACCGTTTCTCTTTCTCAGTTAAATAACTGAGTGAAACTTTGCAACACTGCCTCTTTCTTAGTTAAATAACGATGTTGTTTAGATGTACAGTAAATACAGAATATACACTATTGGTCAGTGCATAATCCTATCAGCTTTCTAATATTATAAATACCAGAGTAAATCAGAATGCAGACTTTAGAGAGTAACTCTTTTGCCCCATTTTCCTGACCACTTTTCTATGTATATTTAACTGATCATTTAGAATGTGCATACTAACTGCCTAGAAGAGTTTTGTACATGAACAGCAAATCACAAAATGCATGTATTTGATATGACAATGAGCTTACTGCTTTAATTGATTTCAGTACTTGTTTGAGAAGAAACTGTGGACTATTTTTTGGGCTGGTATTCCAAAGTTTCTAAAATCTTATAACAGAATTTGGTGAGGGGGAGAGACTGTTTCAGGATAAACATTCCTCCCATGGCTTTTATCAGATTTTCAAGCTTTAAATTTGTTTGGAATGGTTTTGCATGAAGACTAAGACACTAAAATGCTGAACAAGCTCTAACAGCATCTCCTTACAATGGTCTCATGTCTTCAAGAATATAATTCCTTTGCTTTTTCAGATGAATGACGCTCTGCCTGATAATGTTGTCATAGATGAGCTGTCATGAATCCTAAAAGAGGTCAAGTGTTAAAGATGAAATTAGATTTGTGGCACTTGTGCTTAGAAAACTTGGGTCATTTGTTATCTTTTAGCTACATCCAAGGAGTCTTTAGAGGTTAGGCAATGTGAAAAATGTGAATCTCCAAATGCTGTCCAGGGATTTATAATTTGCTTGTCCCTATCTCCCCATGAACCTTGAAGTACAAAAATGGTTAGCTGTTCACATCTAGGTTTTGAAAGTCATGCACTCTGGCCTCATAGTTTCCCTAGTTTTTATATATACAGTTCATACTGCATAACAGTTTACTGTCATAATACAACATGCAACTGCACATAATTTATGGTATGCTACTGTTAAATGTCATCATAATTTACCTTCTGTTATTGCAGCTGCTTACCAGCATCCTGCACAGTTTGTTATTATTATTCTAGAATTTTGTTGTGTGGTTTTTTGGAGAAGTAAGATAAAACTTTTACATCAGGCATATTTGCTTTATGAAATATTTTTCTCTGATATGTCACATGAAATGATGAAATGCAGAAGCAGACAATTGTTTAGATATTTATGGACTTCAACAGGGGATAAAAAAAGCCTCTAGGCTTGTTTCCATTATATTAATGAAAACATACAATACTACTATGTTATGTTTGTTGTTCTGTCTGTGTGTGTCAAACCCTGCTCAGTCCAGGATAGTAAGCAGTCTGAATATGCAATATGAGTTTTCTTGTGACCGCTAACTACCACCATTCTTGTAAGATAAGTATCCATCAATAACATCAGTTTCTCCTAATAACAGGATTCTTTCCTCATCCTAATTGATTGTATGAGACACATGGTATGCACAGGTCTACTACATGAGACTGACGATCTTTTAACTGAAACTAAATATACAGAAACTGTTTAATACTTGTTAATATGAAAAAATTAAAAAGATATGAAGATAAACCACCTATCACCCATATGTGAGAGTTTTTTACCTTTCTTCCTTAGCTTTACATAAAATCACCAAAGTTATTGTACCTGAGATAGGTTATACAGACGATTTTATGAAATTCAGAAAGTTGCAGTTTCACTAAAGAATCTGGTGAACTGCATTTTGGTCAATTAATCTGCAGGTCAAACAGTGTTCAATATGCAAGGAAAAGTGTTTCACTAGTCCTGTTTTCTTACATTGAATATTTTATTACCTTCTTAGTATTTTTAAATTTCATTGGAAAAGTGGTCAGTTAATTTCTGTGAGAGCAAGTATTGCAAAATGCTTGTTGACAGTGATATAAATGTCTCTAGCCCCCCCACCCCCACCACCAAGTGCAGTGGCAGAATTTATCCTGCAGTGTCCAAATATAGGTAAAACAAATTTACAAACTATAATTTGAAAAGCTAGAGGCTCTCATCCTTTCTTCCACAGCCACTGTTAGATAGCTGATTATACTTGTGTGGTGCAGTGACTTGGTAATCATTTGGATGCCTGCAAATCTGTCTCTCTGCCACTGTAACTATAGCATAATGTCTGTAAAATCCACATTCAGAAACTGGCAACTCATATTCTTGCATGTAGTAACCAGTGTCCATTGTCCAATAAATCTATATAACCATTCCTGGCATTCCTGTATATAGGGTTGTGGTCCTTTGATCTTAACTTAAAAAAGACATTCCATGACTCCCATGTGAATTTGCAGCAGATAAATGATAAGAAAGTATAAAGCAATTATTAGTTCCAAGGAGATTTGAGAGGTCTCTCAGCAATAATATCTGAGGTGCTCATGGAATAAAGCTAATATAATATACAGCTGCTATTAATGGAATGTATTTTTTGGTCAGCATGCAGCATTAATCTTAGAAATGTTCAAAGGTACAGATACCGTTCTAGTCATATAAAAGGAGTCAGGGTGATGTATATTTACATGAAAGAGCAATCCCTGATCATATGTTGCATGGAGTCTTGTAAAAGAGAAGGATAGTAGAGAACAGGTGTGAACAACAAGATATGATGCCAAGAACTACAAGTGCTACCCTTGTTTCTGGCCATATCAATGTTCTAGCCTTTCTCATGACGTGCATATGTCACTATAAGGGTGATTTATTTGTCAGAGGTATATTACCTAAACCCCTTTCCCTCTGGGGATTTTCAGTAATATGACTCATGGGTCATGATAATCTGCATGAAAAGGGGGAAATTAATGCAAAAGAAGAGGAGAGAGACAATTCCAAATGTTAGTTAGGGAAGGGCAGATTTATGGGTAGTGTAATGGGCTTGTCACAGAAACAGAAAGACAAACTCTGGTTACAAATATTGCATGTGTTCGTTATTACAATGGAAACAAGCCTATAGCCTTTTCTTATCTTTCCTTAAGTCCTTATGGAATACGTGATATTCAAACCAAGGATTATCAAAATGGGAATAGTCGATTTGTTTTAACCTGATCCCATGATTACTTGAATAGTATTCAATTATTTCTGCAAGATAGCAGAAATTCATGGTAAGGATGTTTCCTTACCTACAAGGCTTTGTGAGCTTGTAGTTACTATGTTTACAGATAGGGGAGGGGGTTACAAAGGGACTTGGCAACTTCACAATAATGTTAAATTTATGTGTTTTATGTTCAAGTCAACCTTCTGCATTGCTAACTCAACTGTTTTTTTTTTCTTTTTTATGTTGAGATATTGGACAGTTTGGTTTATAGCCATAGATCCACATGTGACAGTTCTACCTAGAAAGGGTGATAGGTCATGGATGGTCACTACTGGAAGAGGTGATGTTACAAACGATCATGATGTGATTCTGAGCAGCATGGTACAAGGGGTATGTAAGGGAAGGGGCAGGCAAATCACAGCTTATTATATCCCTATGTACTTAAATAGAACAGTTATTTTTTTCTATCAATAGTTTTGTGTGCTCCAGTTGTTTCATGTGGATTATCATGACCCATGAGTCATATTACTGAAAATCCCAAGAGGGAAAGGGGTTTAGGTGAATATACTTCCAACAAGTGAATCACCCTTAAAGTGACATATGCACTTCATGAAAAGACTAGAACATCCAAATAGTCAGTAACAAATAGAGCACCTAAAACATTGCTAGAAAATCTGTCCTTTAATATAGATGCACTTCTTTAATATGGCACTATATAGAAATATTGCTACAACAATTTCATTAAAATATGCAAAAATAAAGAAACAAAGTAGTGCATATTAGCACACATACACATCAAGTTGATGCTAACCATCTCACTAAATATAAGCTATTACAACAATGCCTGATACTCAGGGGCATGTCTTACTGTGTTATAAGTCAACACATGTACATACAAACAAAATAGTTTTGTGGCATATATCAGGCCCCGAAAGGACATTTTCAGTTAAGTTGGTTTCATAAAACCATGTAAAGTAGTAACGAACATTGTGTTTACATGCTGTGTGTTATCACATACTGAACATATATTTCACTTTATAACAGTCTGCATGGAGAAGTAACTGAATGTTAGGAGGGGCCTTTATATGGCATAATAGCAGCCCAAGATTTCAGGTTAATCTGTGAGAGGGCAGCTGGCAGTAATAGGGCCTGTTCTAGACATGGGGTTCTGCAGGTGTAGCTCCATTAGTTCCTTTAATAATCCAGCCTTAGTATTACTACACAGTATTATGCAATAAAGTATAAAGAAAGCAAACTTCATGGTGGTATCAAAAAAGGAAGCACAGTTGTTGACTTTGTAAGTCATTGCATGGATCCATATGGTCATTTTATATGAATTATAATAAATGGAGCTTAAGTTGTGGAACATGCCTACTTTAGAACAATGTGCATCTTCTTGTTCTAAGCAGTATTTTATTGTTTTCTATATGTTACTGTGCATTGCAATTAATTAATTAATTAATTTATTTATTTATTTATCTATTTTACATATGATCAGTGTATCTGTGAAATTATGTTTCAACACAGTGACTGTGTACTGTTATTTGAATCAATAAGACTCAGAGTGTATTCTAATGATAAATTATAAACAGATAAGGAAGAAAAGACCTGTAATGGCTGACAGTAAATTGGGCAAGTAAAATGGTGTTGACTGTTTTCAGCTACAACTACAAGAACAAGATTAATTCCAAAAAAAAAAAAATATGTATATATATATATATATATATATATATATATATATATATATATATATCATCATCATAGGTTCATAGGTTCATAGGTTCGTACTAGGCTATCTGCCCTAGGGCATTTATAAGCCCAGCCAGAGTGTGTGTGGCTTTCACCACCCCTTAGGATGAGAATACTACGCTCTTTTAGGGTTTAGTTTACTATGCCTCTGTCTAGTAGTGACACAGAGATGACCCCCGGGGTAAACCTACGATCTCCCATTCACTCGTCAAGATTTCTCTTGAATAGAGTCAGTGAGGGACTCTGCCTAACATGGACTGGGATTCTGTTCCAGAGTGTAGGGAGCCTCTGGGTTATGAATCTGTCCCTCCAGCATGTCCTATTTATTTCTGTGTTGAGGTTTAAGTCTCTTGATCTCATGGCTCTGATGAATTTGGATTTTCTGAGGTGGAGCGTGTCCATTAATTCCAGATTGGACATGGCCTTGTACGTCAGGCACAGATCACCTCTGAGTAGGCAGTATGCGACTGAATAGAGCTGGAGTTTTTTCAGTTGGGCAGCATATGACATATGTTTAAGACCCTTTATCCTCTTGGTGAGGAACTTTTGGGGTCTTTCCAACTGCTGCAGGTGTCGGGTAAGATACATCCCAAATGGGGCATTGTACTCAATCATTGGCCTGATAAGAGAAGAGTACAGGGGCACAATGACCTCTCTTGATCTAGATGTGAAACCCTTCATGATAAGGTGGGCAATATAGAAGGTCTTCCTAACCACTTTGGCAATGTGAGTGTCAAATGAGAGGTTACTGTCAACCTGGGTCCCTAGGTCCCTGATTACCTCTTCTGTACTTAATGGATTACCACCTATGTGGTAATTTGTGGGTACCTTGTTTTTCCCAAAGGGTATGACTATACATTTTTTGGCGTTCAGCTTAAGGCCATGGCTCTGGCACCAATTATCTGTTTCTATGAGGCCTCTCTGAAGGATGTCTGTGTCCACTGGAGTATCAATTATGGCACCCAGTTTGCAGTCATCTGCGAACTTTGTCAGCCACAATCCTCCTATGTTTGCCTGTACCTCGGAAAAATAAATGCCGAACAAGAGGGGTCCCAGGACTGAGCCCTGTGGGACACCACTTGTGACTGGCTTAGAGTCTGACATAGCTCCAGCAACTCTGACCCTGTGGGTTCTGTCCTTGAGCCAGTTTACAACCCATCTTGTGACATATGGGTTTACATTTAAGCTGGTGAGTTTGTCTATGATGCCCGAGTGGGGTATTGTGTCAAAGGCTTTTGCAAGGTCAAGGTAGGCTGTGTGAGCTGCCTTACCCTCATCAATGGCCTTAGTGACTGTTTCAAAAAAGTTGACCAAGTTCAAAAGGCAGGATCTGCCCTTGACAAAGCCAAATTGGGTAGGATCCAATATCTGTAGGTCCCCAATGTCTTTGTTTATGAGTTCCATAATGATCCTCTCCATAGCTTTGCAGACCAGGCTCGTCAAGCTTATGGGGCGGTAATTTCCAGGGTTCATAGAAGCACCGCCTTTGTGAAGTGGGACCACAGTTGCCGTACGCCACTCTTTGGGTACGTATCCTGTAGTAAGGCTAAGATTAAACAGCAGCCTTATGTGTGGGTTTAGTTCCTTCATATTCTTTCGGCTGTACATACATAGACAGATAGATATATAGATAGATAAATATGGACAACTTAGAGTAGTAGCCAATGAATCATCACATTTTTGGGAGGTAGGAGGAATCAGATGCACTCAGAGGAAGCCAACACAGACACAGGGAGAATGGTCAGCCTCCATATATACTGTGATAGAAGGCCCAGATTAATCACGGACACCAGAACTGTAAGACCGAAAACTTAACCATGGAGTCACTTCCCTCTCCATCATTAAAATCATAACACTTTTTGGTCCATTCCCTCATCAGAAGGCCTTGCAACTACTAGATTTGTAGGGTGCCTATGAAGGGATATAAGTGTAGACATAATGAGATAATGGTAATATGACAGATATGATATTCGACTAGTTGTGAGATATGATGTGCTTCTTATTCATATGTATGCAGATTGTAATTAGAGATTTTAGTGCAATGATAACAACAGTCAATACTATCAGCAAAATGTGAATATTCTATATTACCCCAAAGTGAAAAAGAAATAAGATGTACATGTCATTGTTTTTCACAAAATAAATTGCCTAATCATGAACAGGGCTGCTTCTGTTGCAGCTATGGTTTGTTACTCCTTAGCCAGATACAAAAGAAGGTTCAAGGATTATACTGGTACCTAATTAAGTAATTTCAATTATAGCAAGCTTAGCTGAGAGGATTAAATCTACGAATAGCTCCTTGCTGTAGCCCTGAATTTGACATAATTTGCCTCTCCCTTGAAAACAGTTTAACTCTGAGCAAGACATTTCACCACAAAGTGCTATAGGCTGCATCAGCAAACAAGACCTGTTGCTTCTAGTGGAGTTCCCAGCAAAAGAATAAAACTATATAGATAGATACACACACGCACACACACACACACACACACACACAAACACACACACACACACACACACACACACACACACACACACACACACACACATTTTATGAATTCGTTGTATACCATCACTTGGGGGTAGGTAAGTGTCCTTATACACCTGAGCCAAAATTACAACAGAAGGAGGTGGTAACTGATAAAAGAATGAATACTTAAAGCTTAACATCAGGAAAATATACTACAAAGGCAGGATGGTAAAACTCTGGACTGCACTTTTTAAAGGTAGTGTGATAAGAGTGTGAATCTACAGAGGGATTTAAATATGCTGGGAAATTTATGAAAGGAAATTAAAATGAAATCTTTGTGGACATTTTTGATCAAACCTGCATTCACTAGCTCATCTGTACCAAATGTTTACATATTTGTGAAAAATGGACTGTAGAAATCTGATGGTATACAACGCATAAATACATTCTTAATCGTAAATCAAAATCTGCATCATGTTTTTTTTTTTTCTTTCTGTCCCTTTCAACTTTTCAGCAACTCCTAGTGGACCTTCTGTGTATCCAGTAAGCCCCTGCTGTGATGCAGAGGCATCCCAAGATCCTTTGAAGATAGGTTGTTTTGTAACTGCAGACAGCCCTTCAGATAATATCCAGTGGTTTCTCGGATCATCTCAAATCTCTAGTGGTGTGACACAATACCCTGAAGTGTACAGCAATGGTCGATACTCACTCAGCTCTGTTTTAAACCTTAAGTCAGATGACTGGAAAGCTGGATCATATGAATGTCATTTTGGGTCACTGAATAAACAAGTGAAAAAACGAGAAGGTACATATTGAACTATTGTTTGCTAACTTTATCAGTGAGAGAATGTAATGAAATATTTCTGTACTATTGCTCGCAAATTTTATTAATATGTCAGTATATCAGTATATATGCATATAAGTACATATATTCATTTTTAGGCTTGCAGACCTATACATGCATGTATATATATATATATATATATATATATATATATATATATATATATATTGCATGCATTTGGAATTTATATCATTTGGGACTGAAATGTTTTAGACTTTTGGGCTTGGATATTTGAGCTGTTGAGCATTTGTCATTTGTGTCCCACTACAGCTATAACATATTCAGACAATATCCATTATCAAGAGAACTGGGTCAGAGTTTGTGTCACAATTCAAACTATGTAAGCTTTTCTCATATCTTACTATTTAATGAATATCTACAAACTGCTACGTACTGTAAGATATATACTCTTTTAACATTAGTCTTTTGTTGCATTTTATATATCAGATATTTTCTGTTGTGCTTCTTAAACTATTTTTATAGGTTCATAGTAATGCAACTGAGCAGACCAATGAAAAGCCTAGCCCAATTTTCCAAATGACCTAGAGCTCTGTTTGTTTAAGTGAATTGCTCAGAGACAGGCAGTAGGTAAATGGAGGTGGAGGTTATCCAGCCCTGGATTACAGGAAGTAAATCATTAACTGCTCACAGGCTTAATCCTCTTCACTAACTAGTCGGGCAACTAACACAGAACATTAAGGCTGCAAGATGTTAATGAGCTGCTACCTGTAGTCAAGGGTTTGATTCCCTGTGCCTCCATTTGCTTATTGTGTAATTATTAACAAGTCACTTAACCAGATGGTGCTCTGGCAAATTGGATTAGGCTTCCTAGTGGTTTCCCGGACCCCATGCTTAGTATCTACCCATGAACTGCCATATTAAAACAACAGGTTCCATAGGGTTAAACTCAGATCACTGAATTCAAAATCCTGAGTGATAATCATTATACCATAGAACCTTGATATTACATCTAGGTTATGTTCTGTCATTATATTGTCAAAATTGTTTTCCTTTGAAAACAATGATACTCTAACTGCTGTTGAACAAAGATGCAGAAGCAAACATATTCTTTCTTTATAAATCCCATCATCAATGAGGCTGCTATGAAAGTTGTGTTTTTTTTTCATTCCTTACAGATAGTGATGTCAATTAAAAAAGTAGAGTGAAAACTTCAACCCAAAGAAAACAGAAGTCACAAATACTTTCAGAGAAATGTAAAGATGAGCGTTACTGTTTTTAATAGCTAACCTGTTGTTTAATTTTAGTTTGTTTAATGGCTCAGTATTCCTCTAGGATGCACAAAGTGTACCATTTAAACTACAAAAGATGTTAAATTTCATTTTCCCAAGGATGTGCCCTACATAGGATGTTAATAGTATTAGTATGCATTTCATAGTCGAGGAAATAGGTTACAAATAAAGTAAAAAATACAGTACAACTGTCACCATGTTCTATCTTTTCTGTTCAGAATGCAAGGAAGATTGTCCAAACAAAAATCCAAAGATAGAGTTATATATGGCATCTTGTGAACCAGATGATCCAAAAAATATGTACTTATTTTGCGACTTGTCAGACTTTGCACCAGAAGACATAGAAGTGGCATGGTTTAAAGGCACTTCAACTGTGACAGACTTCATCACCATTGGAAATGTAACAGAAGTATATAACTGCTCCTTCCACACTTCTAGCAAATTAAAGATTGTTCCAGAGGAGTGGAGCAATGGGATGGAGTATAAGTGCTTAGCTACACATTCTAAACAATCAGTTGAAAAAAAAATCAGTTCATGCACAGGTAAGAATTTTTCTATGTCAAATAAGAGCAACACATGCAGCAAAATGCTTATTTATGCTATAATGAATTATCTAGACTACAACTGCTAAGATTTAGAAGTAAAGTTTCAAATTATCATATAGGATTCATATTACAGACAGTATCCATTTTGTGCATCCAGTCCTATATTCTATAAAGGCAGGAAGTACCTGGAAAGCAACATTAACTTTATTTACTGCCAGTGTTTTAGTATAAAATGTAAAATTATAAAGTTCTTAAAGTTAGCATTTATCTACTTTAAACCCACTTTTATGTGCAACATTACTGAACAGTCTTGGAAAGTGACCTGTTTAGGATTTTAAAATATGGAAAAAGGTGCTAGTGAGATTCAAACCTAGAATACATTTTTAGCTCACTGCATTTAATAGCAAAGCTGTAATGCTGAATACTTAGAACAATGTTCTCAATTATAATATATTTCCCATTTCATTTTGTTTCTGTAATAGTTTAAACTCCAGTTTGGTGTGTGTGTGTGTGTGTGTGTGTGTGTGTGTGTGTGTGTGTGTGTGTGTGTGTGTGTGCGTGTGTGTGTGTGTGTGTTCTGGTGTGTGTGTGTGTGTGTGTGTGTGTGTGTGTGAGAGAGAGAGAAGGGGGAGGGTTCCATCAAGGACTGAATCCCTAAATAATGACAAGCCTTGAGTTTCAGATTTTGTATCCTTTAGACAATCTTTGTTAACACAAAACCCATAATTCTGTCAACTTTCTGGTTTAAAAGAGAAATATATAAAATGTGTCCCTGATTTTGGGCCTTTGCCCCCATTATTTATCCAGCTGTCTTATACTTGGAGTTTGAGAGGTACTGTGTGTGTGTGTGTGTGTGTGTGTGTGTGTGTGTGTGTGTGTGTGTGTGTGTGTGTGTGTGTGCGCGTGTGTGTGTGTGTGTGTGTGTGTGTGTGTGTGTGTGTGTTTGTGAAATCAGCTTAAAACAAATAGCCAGTGTGTTCATATTTTGCTGAAGTCTAGATTAAGCTTCTCAATGAGCAGACTTAGAGAATTTTCTAGATATTTATAGTCATACACTTTAAAGATAGATCAGGAACACTTAACTCAAATGAATGTGAGTAATTCCTTTCCCACTAGTTATGTTGTTTCTCCTATAAAATCAACACCTTGGTGTTTCTGAGCCTTCATGAAAGTCATTTTATCTGGGGACTCCTTTACTGTTCATTATCCCATTTGTTCGTTAAGAAGAGTGTATCATGCATTTGCCGAAATAAAAAAAATAAAAAATATTCCTGAAGGTAATTACTCTCATGCCCCAAAATTACACATTATGTTACTAAAAGTCCTATCACCTACAGCACCACTACAGTGGACAAACAGACAGAGCACACACGCAACACCAGAGAAACATAATGCTAAATCTAGCCCTTTACCTAGATCCTAGTCTAACACTAACCCATGAATAAACACGCACTAACTTCTGTAACACAGTCTTGCACATCTTCATGGCCACTATTTTTCAATCAAACAATTTTTGTGCAGACTTCTACCTGCCTGCACTATGTAAAACTGGAAGTAATTATACTATATCCAAGTTATACGTGCATGTTCTAGGTAAAAAGCCTATACTGTGTATGCAAGAAATACATGAAACACATACAGCAGAGGAAGACAGAATGGAAGGGAGATGCAGGGAAGGAGCCTGTCATTAGTTTTACATGTTCAGTCCTGCATATAATGTTTCTTCCTGTCCTGTGTTACAATGGGCTTTTAGACAGACTTTTGAACTGATCGTTATGCAAGCAAATCCAAAGTAATAAATAAAATATTGTAAATAACATTATACTGTCTTTTCAGTAAATTACCTTAGTGATTATATTTATCATATACTGAAATCAGAGTTGATTCTATACAAATTTCATAAATTAAGAAGCAGTTTAGTGAACCATGATAATTGTGATTTGCTTTACTAGGACAAATCAGTAGCAATCTAAATAATAACCAGCAGTTTTGTACTTTTACCAGTGAAAATAGCACTTGCTATAGAATGACAAGATATGAATCAAGCTTTCTCCACAACACAGAGGGATAATGCCAGGCTACTACGCAGGTGACCTGAGTTTGAGTAGTGGCTCAGGTACCAGGAAGATTGGAGTGAGGGTCTGCTGCTGGTTCACCTATGCTAGGGGGAGGGAAGTGGCAATGATTCACCAGACAGGGGACACCTAGCGGGACTACTAGGTATAACTTAATGATGTCTAGACTCCCAAGCCTGCATTGTCAACAGTGTAGCCATTCTATGAACCTGAATGGAATTTGCCTCTCTCCTCAGGAGACAGTGTGATGGGCTCAAGGAGGAGAGGCTTAGAAGGGAAAAGGGGAGGGGTCACTAGGTCACTCCAAGGCAAACCATGCTGGTCTACCACCTTCACCACCTAAAGAATGGAGGCCAGGAGGGGATCAGAGACAGGAATGAATGGGCTGCAGCACTCCAACCTATCTTGCAGCACTGTGTTGTTATCCATGAAATGAATGATGAATTTGATGATGAAAGGGTAGAGAATAGGGGTGAGGTCCTGAGGAGAGAGCAAAGAAAAAGATGTTGATCATAGTGAAAAGTTCCTTGAACATCCCTGTTGTCTTCACCTCTAAACATAATATATGTTTCTGACAAGCTGATCAACCAGCTAAAGACCTCACCTAAATAAATATAGCAATTCCTAATAGATCAAATATATTATAGCAAGATTTTCATACTTAGCATTTTAATATAAACTGAGTTCTGGCAATGTTACAAAAATAAACTTGCTATATTAGCAGATAAAGATAATCATGGATGAAACATAGATTAATATACAGTTGGTAACTCTAGGGAATTCCACTCCATAATGAATTAATAATATGTTTTTGTTTATTTTTTTCAAAGATAATTGGAAAATTCAGAAATTCAGCAAAAAGCTTCTTTGTCTATTTTATGTTAATATTATAGCATGCAAGTTTTGCCATATATTTTGGCAGGGGGCTTGTAGAATTTCACAATGTCCCAAATGTGTAGCTGTTTGCACAAATAACATCCACAAAATATGATTTTTCATATGTTCACAAAGAAAAAAAGTTTAAAGGCCATAGTATGATAAAGTTGATAAACTCTTAGAGTTTATTCTGTAAATAAGAGATGCAACTATGCAAAACAACAGTTAAGATTAAAAAGGACCCAGGGAACATTAAGTGCATTTTCTAGTACCTTTGGCATTAAAACAAAGAGTGAGAAGGTCACACTGAAAAAACAATCAGTAAAAACTAAATTAAAACTCCAGCCAAGTTAGAACTTCCAATGAGTGACCTCCCAAACCTCCTGTGACAGAGGCACAAGGGATATATGCAAATGACCCTTATGAACATCAGGTGTTTCAGTTATAGTACATTTGGTATTGGAATTATTCATTTTACTTTTTGTGATCTGATATTGTGTCATCCTTTCCAGTGCTGTAGGGTAGTCAGACCTATCCTGCAAGGTGTCAAAGGAAGAAAACCAGTGCTGGGTGGGATGCCAGTCCGGTGTGCAATGCCAATATTTCCATTCCCACATACACTACACATATACCTGTGAGCAAGTTAGAGGATTACCAGTTTATCTGTTGGCAAGTTGTAGGACTTTGTGTGTTAGAAGAAACTGGAGAGCCCAGTGAATATCCACACAGACAAATGGAGTGCATGCAGACTCCACAAAGAAAGCATACCAACCAGAAACCAAAAAGAAGAACTAGGCTTGAGGGTAGAATTGTCTGTCCTAACTGTTGCACCACTATAAATCATTTTACTCAAAATGGTGGGCATATATGTTTCCACCCATTAAGAGCTTACATTTTTATTGAAGCACATATTGTATTTTTTATGTTCAAGCATTTATATAAAGGTCTACATTCTTAAAAGATCCACTGCAAGGATATAGCCTGTCCTACTCTTGTCTAATTCTGCCTGCCACTTGGCTGGGAGCATAGCTGACCCCCCAACCAATCATCACTTTGCAGGTGTTGATTACCATTGGCACTTTGCATTCTCAGGACCCAGTTCCCATGCAGTGGCAATGGTAGTGTTCATGAGTAAGGGATGATGAGTTCAAGACACTGACTGGTGGATAGAATCCATGGAAACAGTACTACCAACATTGTATTGATTGGTGCTGAAGTGAGTTAAAAGCAGGGTCCCTTCACATACGTTTTTTTGGATCACTATTACTAATAGTCCCATTAATACTGTCAATAATAGTTCCATTACTGATATCTGCAATTTGGCACAGATGGTTAAGTCTATGAGCTGATAATTGGTTTTATCCTGTAGTCTAGGGTTTGATTCCCGTACCCTCCATGTACATACTTTGTGACTTTCATCAAGCTACGTAACCAGTCAATGCTCTCAGTTCATTCTGGTAAAGAAAAGTGTGCCTAGTAAGCTATATGATTAACAAATGAGTAAAGTAAAAATAAACTGATATTCACAGAAGTCCAATAAGAGCTCACAGCAGAATCACGTCTACTATTTCAGTGGAATTAGTTGGGGTTGTTTGGAAGCTCAGTGAGGATGTCCCTTGTGTGCCTTCTGTTGAAGGTGTACTCAAGAAATTCTAATATGAGATGTTCCCAGGGCAAACTTAGAACATGTTACGAGAGATTAAATCTCTCATCTTGCTTGGGATTGCCTGGTAGCCCCATTGAGACAGGGGGGGTTACTAGGGATATTGAAGTCTGGTTCCTGCATGGCCTACTTGATCCTTATTAGTTCAAGCAGTTTAGTAAATGGATGTTTGAACAGCTAGTAATAAGTTAAAAGAAAAATTCAGAAATATTTTGGATTTAATGGTGTTTTAAATGAAACGGTATTTTGAGTTCTTCTTTTAAGCTGTTTACTGCTTGGTTTCCCACATATTATTACATTAAGAAGTCAAGCCAGTCAGCTTTGTGTACTGTATTATAATTTTTCAAGAGCATTACTGTACTATAAGTAAAACTTGTGCTGTCTGTGTTTTGCTAAAAATTAGCTGGGAAGTTATTACATTGTCTTCCACCTATGCATGAAAGGGAATTCCACAGCTAAAACTAATCCCTTTGTTCTGTTACCTGTAGAGAAATGAGGTGGAGTTGTCTAGTCGCTGCAAATACACTTCTGTGGAAAAATTCCAATGTCCCACTGATCTGAGCTTTTGTCGGAGTCCAGCTTTGGAAGATGTCTTGTCTTGTCTTCAGCATTGCTTGTTTAATGTAGATTTAAGTATTATGTGTCATGCATGGAAAGAGGAAACACTACAAATGAAGACAACATTCCTGTTGTTCTTATCACAGCAATGAAGGGGTATAATCAAGAATGTGGAATATGTGAAGAACTTAGTTCTGGCACACTGTATTTGTTTAATGTGTCTTTGTGTTTGTCTGTTTGTATTGTATATGCCTGTCATGACGTATGTGTACTTTTCATTTTTTTCTTTATGAAGTAATAAAAAATGAACAATAGAAGAGCAGGTAATCAGTGTGGTCTTTTTGTCTGCTACATGTTTTTATTTCTTGAAGTCTATGTCTGCAATTTTGACTGCTAACTAACAATTGGAAGTACAAAAAATTACCATTAGCCCCAATACTTTAAAAAATCTACTGCAATTCTGACAAAAAAGTCAAATTCCAAACCTCACTGTTACATTTTTAAAATGTTTTTACATGAATGCTTCAATGTCTGTATATCATTGATATTTAGAAATGCTAACTCTTGGATTGCTATATTAAATCATAGATACTTACTAGGCTATTCATCTGAGAGGATCTATAGAAGTTCATGGTATCAGTGAGTAGGGTGAGCTCTCTGAGATACCATTCTTGAAATAAGTATATATCACCACTATATGTTCTTAAGTTCAAGCTGTTCTGAGAATCATGTTCATGATTTTCAGTTTTACAAAGGGAAATGTACTGCAAATAATTTCTTAACAATCTTATTTATGCCCAGAATTTCAAAGGGACAACACTAGCTCATTCTGCATCATGACCCTGTGAGCTGAAACCACAACATGCTACAGCTACTTTCTTATTGAAATGCATTATTATTATTACTGGTGGTTTAGTTTGGCATCTTTCATTGAAGAACACAGATGCACTGAAGAAATGCATAATAATCAGCTGTACCAGACCTGTTTTCATCCAGACATTAGATGAGTCATAATTTTGATTTTTACAGCATGAACAGTGTGGCTTGTCAACACAGCCATTCATGCTATGGTGATTACCTTTGTAGCTGGTGTTGCTAGTCTGTGAAGTAATTTAATGTCCAAGAAATTCCAAGGGTATTTGGTTAAAGACTACAAATCTAATGCATATGGCTGGTCATATTGTTCTCTCTGTGAATGTCATTGTCATAAAATTATGAGGATTTACATGTAAAACTACCCATTACAACAATTCATCCTATGAACTGTAAGCAGATATAAATTAACTATTATAAGGGGATAATGTAAGTTGTGAGGGAGTTAACCTCTCCCATTTCACTTGTGTTAATATATATTTCCCTTATATGACTGTGTAATTAATATAAAGATTTAACCTATTCTGAGGTTAAGAAAAATAGAGCAAAAGAATGTCAAGGCAGTAACTGTGGTGCTGAAGACCCATTCCTAATATTGTCGGCTGTAACATTGGGAGAGATGTGTCCTTTAGTGAGCTGGCTCCCTGTTGTTGCAAACGTTCTACTTATCTTGATTAATAGTCAGTTTGTCAATATCACTGATAACACCTCCAAAGGAAAATGTGGGATTCATAATTTCACAAGTACTTACTAGGCTACTGATCTGTAATTATCTTATGAAGGATAGCCTTACATTTCCAGGGGAGTTTTTAGCCCTTATATGTATGAACAAACCAGAGGTGAGCAGAACAAGGGAATGTTGAGATATTTACTTGTTGTCCCTATCCATGAGTAACATGAGTGCTAAACCAGGGGTGAATATGTAGTTTTACAGATTTCTTATAGATGCCCCACCTCTCCCCAGTCAGTTAGTCAGGAATGTGATAATACTTCATTACTACATTTGATACAGTGCTAAATTATTTCAGTCTAAATGAAACTTAGTTAATTCATACCCAGAAACCTTAGCAAACCAAGGTTTCCTCTACTGAATGAAATTAAGTTTAACTGCTAAAATCCAGTACCAAGTTAGATTCAAGTTATAATGAAATGTTGTAGTCTGGGCTGTAACACTTGACATGTCTTCCTGTATTTCTCACCAGAAGATTCCTTTTTTTTTTTTTGCTAAACTCTTACTGATTCAGATTTAGTCAATATTAAATTTATCAGCCTCTCCTTTCTTTTCATTCTTTTATTTTTACTTTGATTCCTCTTATCAAGCTGAATCATGCTGGTACCTATATCTCTCAACTGCCCAGGTTTTCGAAGAATGACCAGACTTTTGACTCGTATTTTTGGTCTGCTGTTTTACACACACACACACACACACACACACACACACACACACACACACACACACACACACACACACACACACACAGACCTATATATGCTTAGGTGTACACTTTGCACATACACACAAAAATATCCATTCTGTTTGTCCTTGTAAGAGCCACTGTCTCATCTTTGAAGTTATTACCTCAGGGTGAAATATTTTCCTGATCTCATCACTACAAATCACTGGAGATCAGACCAGTTAAAAAAGAGCAGTATGGCTTACAGGTGTCCACAAATACAGTATTTTATTGAGCACTTTCATCAGCTATTAAGCCAAAGACTTCTTCAGAATGTTGACAGCTGACAAAAGCGCTCAATAAAATAGTGTATTTGTGGAGACCTGTGCACCATACTGCTCTTTTTGTTTTTACCAGTCTGTGTATTTTCGCTTTGAGTTTTGGTATAAAAGGAATGATCTTAGGTTGAAACATGAATGTACATATCAATTAAGGTATCCTGTTTTGCTTCTTTTCCCTACCTATTAAATGATACCCGGCATAATCCACATTCAGTTTTCTAGCTTCTCAGAAGACATTCTCAGGTATAATGTCACATCTGCCTCTCCTCATTCTGGTGTGACATAAAGATTACTGTATGATGTCCAAATATTCATTTACTGGATTTCTCCATCCTCATAGTACATCATAGTTATCAAACTCTCAGTGAATTCATCAACAGGTTTACAAAGATACTGATTATATTCTGTACAGCCCTCAGCTCATGGAGTCATATTTATGGATGCACTACTACAGCCTTTATGGCTAATCTCAATATGTTTATTCAAAAACAGGATAAATACAGTTTTGGTTTTGGACCTTCCTAGTATTCAAACTGCCTAACTGAGAAATCCTATATGGTCATCTGAGCAACCTAATATTCATTTCTCATGTCTGTTTGAGTACAGAACTTACAGTGGATGGACAGTTGCACTCCATTCCTTCCTTTCTCTTCTCTTCTCTTCTCTTCTCTTCTCTTCTCTTCTCTTCTCTTCTCTTCTCTTCTCTGGCAATCCAGTGTATTTTATATCCTTCTGCATCCCCCCTTTCTTCCTGCCATATATCCTATTGTAGCCATTCAAGAAACACTGGCTCTTATCTATATTATTGATCATGGTACCTTCTTCAGTCATCTCCAATTCCCTCTTTACCTCATGAATTGTCACTCAGTTATGTATCGGCTCCATAATGTCAAAGTACAGGTAACAGTAACAGGAATCACCTCAAACAAAAATGTCAAAATATGAATTCAGTCAGGCACCTCTTCAGCTCATTCAATTGAAATGGCTACAGACCCACTTACTGGGTCACCCACTGAACAAATCATTTTGTTCAAACTGATATTTACCTATCTTAAACTCATATTCTGTTTCTCTGATTTCATCTCCACTGTCACAAAGCGCACAACCTGGGAGATTTAAGACAGTAGTTATTCTGCTTACAAAAACAATAATTGTATTTCTTTCTTCTACTCCTGTTGTGTTTATTAGAGTGCTCCTTTGCAGCTTGCCCACCCAAACATATGTTCTAACACCTTCAGTCTGCATCAACAAAGTTCTTCTCTTTGCTACTGACATGCCTTGCTTCTATCCTAAGCACTGCACTGATTTAGAGTTATGACTTAAAGGTTGAAAAATTGGTGTTAGAACAGAACCTTTAATCGTCTGATCTGTTGATGCCTCAGTACTATGATTTATTAGCAACTTATTTTAAACTAAGTACAACTTTAACTAATTTGCAATCAGAAACTAAAGCAAATCAAGTTTTTTTATTTCTGCTGAATGAAATTTAACTTTAACTGCTAAAATCCATGCCATCTACAGATAATGTTACAGGAAGAAATTTAGCAGTCTCCATTTCTCAAAAAAGGCTCCTGTTCAGCAAGGCATTGCTATTCTCCTACATGTAATTACAGTGTTTTTTTTATTTATTTATTTGTTAATCAGGTATGGGAACTGATCATGCTGGGCCTTTTCCAGCTACAGCTTCATTTAACAAATCAGATTCCCCCCAAATTCCCTGATTAATATTTCAAGGAGCACCAAAGAACAGGTACAATACTACAAGATTAGTATTACCTTTTGAGGTGGTTAACACAAAAAGGCTGCTTAAAGAAATTGTAACTAGGAATTCCACTATATGGAATTTGGTGAAAAATAACTGGCATGTGTACTTAATGTAGAACTGTTTAATTCAATTCAGAATAATGTCTTAAAGGCCAAAAAATGGAGTAGAATGTAATTCTATGATTCTTTAAATACATTAATTTGAAACAAGATGTATGTTCCTTAAATAACAAAATATATTACAATACCTCCAAACTGGAGATCTTTCATATCTGCAAATAATTACGCATTGAATCAAAACGGTTTGATAGTTTACAAATTGCTGTGCAATAAAATATTTTTTTAGGATTGAGTCAAAGTACAAAGTGAAAGTTAGTGTTTCCGGTTTCTTCAGTTAATAACATTATTGTATAATAAAAGAAAAACCTGAAGTGACAAATTGCTAACAAAGGCTCCTTTCTCGCAAGAATAACAATATTGACATTTTAATTTTTGTGTGGTTATTAAACACAATAATGTGATTCTCAATATCATCACATCATTCGGGTATCTTACATTTTCCTGACGATTGTATACTTCCTTATACTGTTGTTTGCTTATAGGATACAGGCAGCTTCACCTGACAAAAGTGATTAGAATGTTGCTTATTTTTAAAAGAGGCTTCTTCAGAGTAAAATGTAATGACTTCTTACTCATGGCTGGTCAGTTATTATCAGCATATTCCAATTTTTGTAACCTGGTATGGCAGGTCTTAAAATGAATTTTGACTCATGTTTAACATCTTGATTAATACCTCCAAGTATAAGTGATATATTTAAAAATAACAGCCTCATTACTAAGACCCATTCTCATTCTAAATCTTAGCAAATATATAATTTACAATCTCAGTAAAATGATGCCTGTCAATAAAACAGTCCTGCACTTGTACCACCCCCATTAATAATTCCCTCCTCATGCAGTCAAATCACACAAATATCACAACATTCTTATAATTTTATAAAAGTAAACAACATTCTTATACCTTTATTATAATAATCTCCTGGTGCAGAACTCAAGTGAACTTTTGACTGTCTGGATAAAATATGCATATACCATATTTGCTGTGTGCTAAAATTACAGTGGAAGTATATATACCCAGTATAGAAATACTACTGAATGTTCTACTGATCTGAGGGAGTTCTATATAGTAGATGGGACTTCAATGGACCTGTCTAAACATAACATGCTGCAAATGATATATAATGCACGTAGCATGGTGCTCATCTGCTAAGTGATGTCATCCTGACTGTTATCTAGTACATTCTTACTGTTAGTTCAGTCAAGTACTTGTAATGTGAAGCATTTTATCCATGGGACTCCACTAAAAAGGGACTTCTCCCAGATGGACTCTCCCAGTAAATGAAGGCAAATAAATAAATAATAAAGAAAGCAGTAAAATAAATAAGAGAGGTACAATATACTAATACAGTTATGGTACACTATTAATTATACACTAAATTTGTGTACAGAAGTGAATGAAATTATTATTTTACCAAGCAAAGCTCATCTGAGGCTCCTTTATCATAAACATCAGTGTATACCATGGTTAAGTAGATTTGTAGAGAAAAAACATAAAGCAAGGTGGAACCATTAGGCAAAGATATTGCTACTTCTTGTTTTGATATGTGTTTTTGTTTGTTTGTTTGCTTTTTGTTTCTTGCTTTCAGCAATTCTGGTGTTATTTCAAATGCATCATCATGCTAATGATTGACATTCACAAGTTTTATACATCTGTAAAATGTGTTTTTATGTGACCTGGATCATGCATTTTATGTAAAATGTGATAAATAGCAAAACATTATGTCTTATGTATCTGTTAAACCTAAACATAGCATGCCATTAACAAATGACAGAAGAAAATCATGTAGAACACGGGATTAATTTTCATTATTACTGGAGGTTACTTCCCCTAACATCTCTTGATATGGAGAGTCTGCCCTCACTTCATTGACTTCTATATGTATTCCATTCAAGAATACACAAATTCACAGAAGTGGGAACATTTTAGTAAATAAAAAAAAATCACCTTTTCTATCTTCTCCAAGTTGTGTCTCACCTCAAAGCAAAGTGCCACTTATAAAGCAAACTCAAGAAATACTAATATACCAGCAACACATGAATCATATCTTTTACACTCAGTACCTTAATGTGACAGCACATAACCACTCTTCAGTTGTTTTACCATAAAATACATAAGAAGCCTATTATTAGAAAAGAAGGACTCAGAATCCAGCCCTGAAAATGTACACATCTTATGAACCATATCCTAAGCATACCATGAGCAGTCATTGTAGAAAATGTTCCAATAGTGAAGTTTGAGTTTTTTACATCAGTTATGATCCCTTTGCATAATATTTATAAATCCTTTCTTAAATTCAAATTTTTTAACCCTAGCTTTTAGTTTTTGTAATCTTTAGTCTTAAACATATTTTAACACTGTTCAGATGATCAGATTGCCTTGGAAATGGAATTTTCCTCAAGTAATTTTTGATATCACTCCATTTGAATTGTTATACTGCAGAATATCTCTCAAAGGTTTTGCTCAAAAATTTTAGACAACACTAAAAATAATGGGGTGGTGGTGGTGATAAAGTCCAAAAATCTGATATTTTTTAAATATTACTCTAATTAATTTACAAAATTAGAGCATCAGGTTTACATCAACATTCATTCTTATAGGTTCATAGGTATTTACTCTGCTAACAACCACTGGGGCCTTTATAAGCCTAGCCACGCAACCCAAATGTATCCCATGAGTTATTGCACCTTAGAGGTTAGTTTAAGAGGTATTTGTTAGTTAGAGCATGATTAAACATTTGCCTCTGTCCATCAAAGACATAGGTGTCAGACGAGGGGTGAATTTAAGATTTCCCATCCACTGGGTCAGGTTGCGCTTGAATAGGGTTAAGAAGTACTCTGCTTCACAGGGACTGGAAGTGTATTTCAGAGAATATAGATTCTCTGAGTTACATACCTGTCTGTTCAACATGTCCTGTTTAAGTCACAGGCAAATTATAAATCCATAGATCTAGTAGTTCTGGTGCTGTTCATTTTGCAGCTATGCAAAAAGTCCGTCAGAGTGGAATCCAAGGATGCCTTGTATGCCAGGCACAAATCTCTTCTCAGCAGTCTGTAAGAAGCAGAGAATGGAGACAGGGCTTTGAGGCAGTCTGCATAGGACATTGTGTTTATGCCCTGAGTTCTTTTTATGAAAAATCTCTGTGGATATTCTAGTTTTTGCATGTGCCTGATCAGGTGCATACAGAAAGGGGAGGTATACTCAATGATAGTTCTGACAATAGCTGAGTACAGTGGCATGATGACTTCCCTGGACCCAGTGCCATACCTTTATTTATAAGTTGAGTGAAACAGATTGATTTTCTTGCAACCTTAGCACATGTTGGTTGAAAGCCAGATTGCTATTTATATGAGTCCAAAAATCCCTGACTTCTGTATCGATAGTTAGGTTTTTATCAATGAGCTAGTTTTCCTGGGTGACCAACTTCCCAAAAGGTACCATTATGAATTTCTTAGCACTGAGTTTTAAGCTGTGTCTTTGTCAACAGTCATTTTTCTGTTAGTTAGTACTTTGATGAGTTTCTATGACTGCTCTTAGCTTGGAGTCATCTACAAACTTGGTAAGCCATAGGCCCTGGACATTGGGCTTCACTTCTAAAAAGTAGATGCCAAAGAGAATGGATCCAGCACAAAGCCCTGGGGGCCATCACTGGTGACCAGCCTCTTTGTAGATGTGGTCTCTTCAATCCTAACTTCCTTGGACCTGTCTGTGAGCAAGCTTGCCATCCAGTGAGCTATATAGGGGTTTATACCTAATTTCATAAGTTTGTTTACAATGCTCAGGTGGGGTATTGTATCAAATGCCTTAGTTAGGTAAAAGTAGGCAATGTGCACCGTTTTGTCCTTATTCATATTGTATCCCCTTAGAATGACACTAAAAACTAAGACAACTATTAAAATCAGTCATCCCATGTTCGCATTGTGGCATCATCCTTCATGATGGTTGAATGCTGCTCAATACTGGTCACATGCCAACCTGTGACACATAGTCCAAGAGTTCCCTGATAACTCACTTCATATACTCTAGGGAGGTACATCTCAGATCACTTACAACAACATGGACTATGACTGAATCATACTGGTACCTATACCTCTTGACTGTCCAGATTTTCCAAGAATGTCCTGATTTTTGCTTCATATTTTTGGTCTGACCCTCATAAAAGTTGTGGTCTACTAGCAAATCACTGAGGACTGGAGTCAATACATAATGGAAGGCATTTGAGTTTCAGACCTCATATCCTTCAGAAAATGCATACTAACATAATAACTTTTATTCAAACAACTTTCCAAGTTCATATGAGCAATATTTAAAATCTGTCCCAATTGTTGGGCCTTTATCCCACCATTATTTTTAACTTTATCCAGATTCCTTGAGTTAAGGGTTTAAGAGGTATGTTGGTACCTGTTGTACAATAACTTGAGTGCATGTATAACTTGGTGGATCCTGGCCTCTGTTAGGCAACTGACCATTATTTTCTCCTTGTTTAGCTAGGTGAGTGAGGCATCATTATGTCATACAATGATGTCCCCTTTGACTAGAGTCCAGGGTAACGTATTGGCTTGCCTTATGGGCTTGGTTGTTGTGGATCCACTGTGTGTGGTTGCACATGTAGCATTAGATATTGTTTCTTTTGAGTGCTTTCAGGTGTGCTGACGATAATTTTTTCATGTGGAATGGCTGGGCGGTCTTTGGGGTTTGGAAAGATTGCATTTAAGTGCCTTGGTATACATAGGTCAATGTATGGGGTGTGTTTCATGTGTGTTGGGAACACTGTGTGTGTTTCTCACAACCAGATTGACATTATGATGTTTGTATGCAAGATTTTTGCCTCTTTGAACAAAAAGAAATATAAAACTATAATGACTGGCATTACCGAGTGCAGGGCTCAGTGAGAAACTAGAAAATCAAAACCTTTACGTGGGACAGCACAAAAATATGAGGCAAAATCAGGTACATTCCACAAATTCAAGGACAGTTGAGAGGCATGCACAACACAGTGTTCTATTGCTTAGGGAAATTGCTGAAAATGGTCATGTGGTGTCTGTATTTATGAATGGATATGATCTAAAGTTGTATGTGGTTGTACAAAGCCACTGTGTTAGAAGCAAATGAACTGCATAAGTGCTTAATGTAAGAGAATTCTAGAAACTGATACAAAACAACTGATTTGTTGGCTTGCATGATTAATCTGGAAATGTATAGTAGGTTAAATGGAATGCTTGCAGATTTTAAGTATACTTGAGACATTCCAGTATTTATTATGTATTTATTAAATGTATTAGGATGCTTACCTAGTAATCATTTTAGTTATGCAAGAACATTCAATGCAAATTGCATTAAAAGTAGTGTCATGCATCTGTAGACTACTTGAGCAACATAAAGAAATTGTTATAGAAAGGCACTAAAAGTGAATGTGATGCCACACTAGACAGATCACAGAAACTGATGCAGGCCACATTGGGTCCATGCAATAAACTATGGTACCCATGCTCTGCACCTAATCTTTGCAGTTAACAATCTGTTTTGAAAGCTGCTAATTTCCTATTACTAAGCATTTCCATTGCCCTTTCTGTACTCTATGAATGATGAGGAGTCAGAACTCCTGGAATGGTTCTTTTCAGTAAATTGCACTCTCTAATGGCTTCTTCAGTTGCTTATTAAGTTATCTGACACTATCAATATGTGTACTAAGGATTTAAGACTGTGTCATTACACCTACACAGTCAAACCAGATTACTGTTTTCTTTTTTTTTACTGTATTTAACAACTAATCCAAAACCCGATTTCTGAGTAATAAATCTCGTGTGTGTGTGTGTGTGTGTGTGTGTGTGTGTGTGTTTGTGTGTGTAGTATGTCTACCACATAACAAAATAATCAAAACGTAAGATGACTAAATTTACCATGTCCAGCGTTAAATATATCTTTCAAAAGGTCAGAAGGACATATAGAATATAACAAGGACAAACTGAAACTACCCAGCTTCACTAGTACAAAATCTGGGATATCTGTACCATTTTGAAAATCTTTCATTTTGCAAAAAATAAATAAAGAAACAGGGGGGGCACATTGCCAACAGCTTTCCCTTGTCATATTATTATTATTATTATTATTATTATTATTATTATTATTATTATTATTATTTTCATTATTCATTTATTAACACTTGTTTACCAGGATGGTCAAACTGGACACAAGGCCCTTTTTCAGCAGTGGACCAGTCAGCAAACCTTCACACAAAATACATGTATTATGTTTACAAAAGGTTATAGTAAGAATGAGAAGCATAAGTCTAATAAAAACAATTCAAACTGCTGCCAGTTAATGGATAGAAGGCAGAAAGTGCATAGGTAGTCCTAGCTTTTAAACCAGAAGGGGGAAGACATAAAATACCTTTCACATTACCAGCAGCCTAGTAGAGCTATTGAAGTACAGAAATATGTTTGCATTGTACATGTTACAGATATAGCTGTAGACCTTAATTAATCAGCAGCAAGAGAGAAAAAAGTGAGATTTATGTCAGCAATCACCAACAAAAAAGTAGATTTATGTGAGCAAACACCAGCAAGTAAGTAGAGCAGCTACAGTACAATGTCCATTATTAACACTGGTTTCTAAGCATAGGGTTATATACAGAATTCACGGATGAGTAGTTTAAATGCTATAGGTGGGCTAAGAGACAGATACAAGGAGTAGTTTTTATGGTACAGAGCGATGGTGGTAAGTGGGTGGTGGGCTACTGAGCCATAAGTTAGAAGAGTAAGTTTAAGTACGGTAGATTAGCAATACATAGAAGCAGATATCTTGAGCAGAGAGATAGAATACATTAACTCTAAGACTGGCGTTAATTGAATTATGCTACATTTATTTATATTCTATTTTTTTTCAACAAAATAAAATTTAATCGTTTTAGCAATTTATGCTTTCAAATAAGAGTGATCAGGGTACAGTCACTTGTTCTAATAATTTTCAAAAAGTTGTTCTGGCAAGTTATTCCAATATAGTACAGGCTGCTTGCATTTAACTTTAAATAGTGTACATTTTATTTTTCCCTACTCTCTGTGTAGGAACTGTTTGCTGTGCCTGCAAATGGTCAGTTGAGCAGTGCAATATCCCTGTAAATGAAGACAAATAAAATAAAATAAGTTTAAAAAATAGGAATTAAGTATAAGATCTTGATTTATCTTTGTATATATTGGATTCTTTGAAAAATGGAATGTGAATTTATAGTTTTTGGATTAAAAAGCATGGTATAATAACATTATGATGGTAGTTGTGCATAGAGAATATCTTAATGCATTAACAGCTCTACTATTTATCTATATCTATATATGGGTTCCCTTTGTTTGATCAAAGTTTCAAAACTTCGAAAATCATGTGGCTGAGACCATATAATCGAAATTTTGAAACTCTAAATACTTTGAATTGAGATTGTCATACAGTGTGGAATGGGAGATTTAACATTCTCCTCGCTGTAGTCCGATCTTGGAGTTGGTATATTTAAGTAGTAGGGGTATAGGGGGTGCAGGGGGCTTGCCCCCCTGCAAAAACATAAAGCTAAAGTTGTTTTTTTAGTCTGGGTGGTTTTTTTTACTGTTTGAAGTTTCAAAACTTCGATCCTATGGTTTCGGTATATATATATATATATATATATATATATATATATATATAGGTACAGATATATAGATAAAGAGAGAGAAACATGGCTATAGATAGGTGTGTTTGTGTCTGCACTTATAAGCATTTAGCTTTTTTTGCTTATCCACTGCCACTGTCTTGTTAGGATTTGATATTAATTGTATTTTTGCTGTTTTTGTGAAGCAAAAAGTGGTGACTTATTACTGAAATTCACACGTTATAGAAATTATGGAAGAAAAACCCTTCAGCCATTCATTTAAGAGAGATTCTTCTTTCATTATTTAAAATAAAAACATATTCTAATCCAAATTTAAAAGACTGCTATTACACAAGGCAGGCAGACAATTGCTAAGCACTGTGAGCCTTACTTACAGTATGTTACAGTGGCAATTGTAATATGTTCATTCTTAAATTGCCTGTTTCCAAGTAACAGAACATGATACCACAAGGAATGGTAACATTTTTGATTTTTTATATTAGGCATTTTTTCACAAAAAAAGCAAAAATACAATTAATATTGAACCCTAGCAAGAACAACTCACTGAAAAAGAATGATGTCTCACACTGTTGCCTTGAACAATTATCTTGAAATGCTATGAGTTGCTAAAGATATTGTACTGTATTTTGACAGTTTATGATACAAAAATATTAAAAAAATCTAAATATTTTACAATATTCCACAGCTTGTCCAAAACCAAGCCCTACAATTGAACTGATGAAATCATCATACAGAGATTTCTTCACGAAAAAAAATGGTACTCTCACATGCAATGTCACTTCATTTTTGAAGAATACAATAGTAATCCTGAAACAAGATAATGATGAATTAGTAAAAAAACAATTGAGCAGTTCTGAAGCAACAGGCAATGGGACATGGAATGTACATATTTCATTTGACATATCAAAAGCGGACTGGAGAAAGAAGACCTTCATCTGTGAGGCACAGCACACATGTAAAACAGACAAGAAAACCTTAAATCCTGAAGGTAAATAAATATGGGTTATTGTGACTAAGACATTTTGCAGTAAAATGAGCATGACTTTTCTGAATCAAAATACTGAGTTAAACCACTGGTATTTGAACAGATTGATATTTATATGTAAAGGAACAGCATGTGAACCAAGAATAAAGTTATTGTCTAGATATGTAAGCATTATGTCAAAAAATGTAGGCAGGCACATTTATACAAAAAGGTCTACAACAGACAATCAAAATCAGATTGCCTTCCTGAAGTGGTTGCACAGTCAGTAAGTGTAAAATAATTTGAAATTTTATATATTTTCAGTGATTAATTTGAGTAGTTGTTGCACAACTAATTATGCTATCCAGGGACCTTCTTCTCAGCAAAATGGCATATAAAATACCAGTAAGAACATAATTAGGTATATATTGGTCTTGATGAGTCTGAATTGTGTTATTTTTCATTTATGTGCTAAGTAGTTTAAATTATGTTTTCTTTTCTGCAGTGTAGGTGTGGTCATATTAAAGGTACAGAGTGCAAAGGGTCCATGTTGCCATTGAGTGATATCGTTGCAATACACTGTTCATCACAAATGTGCCATAATACTTATTAACAGACAAGAAATGTCACATTCGGTGTTCATCTTTTATATCCAATAGGGAAAATATTTTAATGCTTCTTTTTGATTAACTAATTATCAGACTACGTGGGTTTCTTAAAACTCAATTTTATTTCACATTTATGTTTTAATTTAGCTTTAATGTTTTAACTGAATTAAACAAAATACAACAGTTGTGTAATCCATAAGAGAACAAACTTTATAAAACTACCACTAAAATAGCAATATCCAGCAATGTACTATCAATTGCACATGAACATTAGGATGGAGAGGGTGGATAATAATAATAATAATAATAATAATAATAATAATAATAATAATGTGATAATAACATAAAAAGAAAGAACATAAATATTCAGCAGTGAGATGTTTTAAGAAAGTAAAATATAAATTCCTCTCCAAGCATGCTTGCTCCAGCTCATGTACCTTGGAACTTGAAGAAGAATATTAAGGTTAACAATAATTTCTTAGTTGCATTAGATTATCATTGATAATGAAATTAATGTCTCTTGTCCAGTTAGAAAATGTCTAGCTTTTCAGAAATAATATCCATATCATCATGAAACACACATGGGAGAATGGATTGCCAGGATAATTCTAACCTAATGATATAGGTTTTAAATCCCAGTTTAGCCTTAACTATATTGTCTTATTTGCCTCAGACGTGTGTATTACACAGCTATGATAAGCAATATTCAATATACGGAATAGGCAGATAACTGCAATGTGAATGGATTGTTAAGCAGCTTGGTGTCACTGGTTAGAACTATGAAAAAAGCATATACATTGCACATTTCTGTCTGTTTCTATCCTTTTTCTCATTTTCACAATCACACTTTGTCTCTCTCTTTCACTCTTTTCACTTCCATGGCTCTTCATTATTATGTGCCTTTGTTATGCTACTTTTCTTTCTTTCTTCAGAAACAAAAGAACAGAAGAAGCCATCTGTGAAGATTCATAAAGCTGTGTCATCCATCTTCAACACCTTAATATGTATAATATCTGGATATTATCCTGAAGAAATATTTGTGAAGTGGGAACAGAATGGTCATCTAGTCAACACAGAAGCTTTCAATAACCCAGCAGTTTATGATAAAGCAAGCAAGTCATATACAATGCAAAGCATTCTTCTTATCCCAATAGAAGATGTTAGAGAAACATCCAATTGGTCCTGCATGGTTGGTCATTCTGCACTGAGTGAAATGATGTCAGACTCAACAGAAGTGAAGCCATTTGGTAAGTCTATTCTAAGAACTCATATTAAAACAAATTCAAGCTATAGCAGTACATCCTCAACTGCTCTAAACAGTGTCATAAAATGTCTGTTAGGAGTACACTTCAAACAACTAAAGGGTGCAAGTCAGCTGAGGCAACAGAATGCTCTGCAGATGACAGGAGGCCTCATCTGTAGGATAATTTCAAAATGGCATCATGTCCATTGCCATACATTTTCAAGGGTATAACAACTGTATTCTTCAAACTAAGTGTGTGTGAGGGGGTTCTAATGCTAGGTTCTGTTCATGATAAGAGAAGAATCTTTGAAGTACAGGAACAGTAGTATGGGGAAATTATACTTTATCATCTAGGTTTGCTTTTTACATGATATTGGTAATACTAGGAGATGGAAAATGATGCCCTGGAAAAGGGATGAGAGAAAAATTATCTGGATTATTATAGTTTAGTATTAAAACAGCTAACCTGCTGGGTTGGAAGTGAAATTCAGGGTTTATCTTTATTTATGTATTTATTTATATTCTGTAATTAAATTAACTGTACTAGCCTATAGCTAAAAGCTCAAGCAATACAAGCCATCACAAAAGCTCTAATGGCAAATAAATGAATATCTGATAAATGAATATAAGCCATTAAAAAGTTAGTCAAACCAGGACAAATAACAGTATAGAAAATCCTGTATAAAGAGTTGGCATAGAAGATATAAACCACACAACAGAAGTAAAAACATTAATTAATATAAAGTTTTGGAAGGTGTAAATGAAAGCACAGAATAAACATAAATAGTAGAGTTAGAGAGGAAAAGGAAGTACATAAATAAGGACATATGTTATATTAAAAAAAAAAAAAAAATATATATATATATATATATATATATATATATATATATATATGTGTCCAGTCATGCACAACTAGACAACTAGTTTGATTTAGGCCTTTTCCATTTACAGGCACTCAGTCTCAGCTCTGCTCAGTGACAGATGTACTGTACCAGCAGTCCATCGAGCTATAATGTCACATAAGTACTAAAGCCATCTTTACAGAAGGACAGAAAGGAGTATACATACTGTAGCAGTTAGATTGCTTAGGAAAACATAAAAAAACTGTCAAAGTGACTCTGTCTCCAAGATTTATTTTTAATTTAGTTTGAAATAGTTAATAAAAAACACAATTTGTCATGTAACTTCCTTACAAACCAAAACTACCCATCACAACAACATGTTGCTAATAAGTGTAAGATCGAAACCTCTACCTCTTTTTTATATTATTTTATTTATGTACTGACAAACTATTCAAGTGTTCCTTGTCACTGTTCACCTGATATTACCTCATAGAATCAGCTACACCTGTTATATATTCAGAGAATAAAACAATGAAATCAGGACCATGGAGCTTAGACAACAATGTAATCTTAAGATAATATGATGTGATGGCATGAATGTTCTTCTGTCAGGAGCAAACGTTTATCTGGCAGGTCTCAGAATGATTTTCTTGGGATGGAGACACAGGTTCAGTAACAAGCTTGCAGCCCAATGGCCTTCTAGGATCCTTCTGTGACAAACATAAACGCCCTTCCAAAGTGTTAGTGATAAAAATTAAAATGTATAATAGTTTAATAGTATACAATGGTCCCTGTCTCCCCATCCCCTAAACCCCAACAGGCATATATACAGCTACGCCACCACCAAATAAGATCATGTGCAGATGTGTGTGTATAACTAAGAAACTGCTAACTATTATGGAAAATTTAGTCAAATTATACAATTTAAACACACACACACACACACACACACACACACACACACACACACACACACACACACACATTGATGTACACACATCTCATTGCTATAGGATCTCACAGGTCCATCAATATTCTGAACCTACCCTCACACACAAATTAAGGTTTTCTTTGCCAGGTTTCACACACTCTTCTCCTCCATGTTAGAAGCAATTCTTTCAGGGATCCCCCTCTTCAACATCCACATTAATTATCATGCCTTCCAAATTACTAAGAAAACAAACTTTGAAAATGTATAAAAATCACATTCTTCAGTCAAAGAACTATACCCTTATAGTGTGTTTGCTGTTCAAATAAATATCTGTCATAATCTAACTTTACAGTTGAAGACATCAGTAATAATAATAAATTCGCTGTACACGTGTTTCTGGACCAGCCCATCCACCCATTTAACAAGAAAATGTATAAGAAACATATGACTGCATTTATCTTACACCAAATCTTTATCATGTAAGTGAATATTTCATGTAAATGTCATGTTTTTAAACTAATTTTTAATAAGACTTCACATACATTGTTTATAATAGATAACACCTAAAGTTCATAAGCAAAACGTTCAGCAATCATGGGAAACCCAGTGGATGCTGGTTGGATGCTAGTAGCTATGGATGCATTTTTCAAGATGGCATCATATTGAGATCACAAGATCACAACATAGCAGCATGACTTCATCCTCTCAGATGCTGTTCACAGTACTTAAATAAATGTTTTATTGCTATGAGCAATGTTCATGTCAGACACACGCACACACACACACACACACACACACACACACACACACACACACACACACACACACACACACACACATCCTTTCTTTTTTCCTTGGGGAATTAATGCTTTATTTGTAACTCTTTCTTACTCTACTGTTTCTTAGATGCAAATCCCAAAAGTCACAGAAGTGTTTATTTATTATCATTTCCCCAAATTAATAAATATGCAAGGCCAAATTTCACAAGGACTCATTGTCAGGTGTTCTAACTGCAGATGGAATTCTAAATATTTTAGACAAGTAAAGCGTGTACAGTTATGACTGTTGTCAGATTTGTTTTCATAAATTTCTAAAGATTTAAAAAGCTAGTATTTGGAAAGACCACAATATTCAAAGAGCTGTAACACTCTTCTAAATAGCTTTTAGATATCAGAAATATTGTTTAGGAATGACAGATTTATGTATCTTAATATAATGTGATGAATTAACTGCTGTAACTGTGGTGAGTCGCTAATTTTAGCTATGATGAGTCCATGGTTTACCTATTACTATAAACCACCTATCTACAAAAAATACTTTGGCATGTATATTACTGTTCTCTATAACAACATATTTATTCTAGCACAACCCAAGGTCCCACCAACTGTAGCTATTTCAGAACCTTCGGCTGATGAGAACAATGAACAACGTTTAAATATTGACTGCATTGCCTATGGGTTCTTTCCCAAGAACATTGCTATTCAGTGGTTGTCACAAGAGCCAAAAAAGCTTCTCGTTAAAACATTCGATGTAGAACTAGGAGAAAGTGGAACATACAGCATCAAAAGTATATTGAATCTCTCTAAGGAAGAATGGCATGAGGGGCAGTTCACCTGCGATGTGAAGCATGAAGCTACAAAGACACGAATACTCAGGAACACCACTAACACTCATGGTATGTATTCTTCCATATCAATATTTTTTATTTACATGTATGCCGGCATCTAGCTGTATCACCCTTCACCTCTTCATTTTAGTTGGCATATGCCCATTATGCAGTTTATTTGTTAGTTATATACCCAGCTTATTCCAGATGTTATATTTTAGATGCTGCATGGTGACTCACTGAAAAGATCTGCATCACATTATCATGGTCCACCATTTAATTCAGACCTAAAGTTACTGATTGCAAGAGTTTTCCACATTCTGTTTGTCTTCATGCATTTTTTCAGCATGCTCTAGTTTCTTCACCCACCCTCAAAACTATGCTGATTGATTGGTTATACTCAATTGCCAATGCATATGGTGTGTTGCCCCTTGTCTTTCTGTGCTAGATTCTATCTGAAAATGGTCTGGGAAGGACCATCTTACTTACCTGGTTAAATGAATAAACAAAAACAGTAAATGTTTGTCACTTTCACAAAGGTTTTTAAGTTACACTACTTGCAAAAGAACTTCTTTCAACCCATCCTTGGTAAACAGACTTGGTAAGAATTAAACATAATGTCTGCATTTGTCTAAAAGGTATAAGGAAACAATACTATCATAGTCCTACAAACCATATGTTAAATGAGAAAATTTCAAGCATTCCTCAGATTTATTTATTTTTTATTTATTTAACATTTGTTGACCGGGAATGTCCGACTAGGTTCCACAGAGCCTGTTTTCAGTGGAGGCCAGATGCATGTCTTTGGAATGTGGGAGGAAACTAGAGTACCCAGAGGAAACCCACGCAAACACAGGGATGTACATGACATGCTCAAAACAGAAATGAGATATACAGAGTAACACTTCTATCTACTTGCTACGACAATGAAAAAAAAAAAAAAAGAATGAGTAATGAAATACTACTTAAATCAGATAATCATTTGCATTGATTGCATTAATCATTGTAATATAATATATATTTCATGCTTTATATTAAAGTCTCACTAGAGATGATTGAAACACAGCCTGGAGATGCCAAGTCAAATGAATTTTGAGGGAGATGGACAACCCCTTGAGCTCTCCATTCAGAAGATGCCCCTCCACATCAGTACCGCATTACGTTTAACTTGCTCTGCTGTTGGAGCACGTCGGAGTAGAGTGTATTTCCATAGTATGGGGGGAGGGTACTTTTGTGACACATGAAACACATTGAGTGAAATGGTTTCAGTGATTTACCTTTTGTCAGTAATTATGTGGTCCATTGTCATAGTTACAATAATGATGTGGTCCATCGTTATAGTTACAGCAATGATGTGGTCCATTGTCATGGTTACTTATGCTGATTCACCTGTATCCGTTTTATACTGATGGAATCTTTGTCTGCATTTCTTATGTATGATACATTGTGAATGAATGTAGAGTAAGATGTATGCAGCATTATACTGGTTCATAAGTATACAGAGTAATTATTAAATATTTTTCCCCAGTGGAATATTTTTATGTAAGGTGCCAGAGTAGTGCCGTGTCTAGCATTGCTGCCTCAACGTTTGCTTGTTCCTGTAGCTATTTCATGGCCAGGCTGCTTTTTGTGCAGAATCTGTATGTTTCATCTCTGCCTTTGTGCATTTTTAGTATGTTTCTACCCACATCTCCAAGTTGTGCCCTAGGTGAATTAGTAATCAAATAAATTGTATGACGAAGAGTGTTGAAGATGTACACTATGAAGGATTATTCCTTTACTTTAAGCCCAATGAGCTCTACATAGGCTGTACCCCCTCAATGACTCTAAATATGATAAAGTAGCATCAGAAAACAAAATTGGTATGTTCTTGTAGATAATATGTTAAGGAAGAGCTTATAGAAGTATTTATTTTGCAAAATTAATCAGTGACCTAAATGCAGATTCACAGGCCCCATTTATCTATCTATCTATCTATCTATCTATCTATCTATCTATCTATCTATCTATCTATCTATCTATCTATCTATCTATCTATCTATCTATCTATCTATCTATCTTTCTATCTAGCCTTTCAGTGATAGAATACCAAGAGACCTGATTTCAGGCTCATCCCCAGGACTGTTCATCTGTCTACTAAAGATTTACATATGATACTGGCAAATTTATTATTGATTGATTTATTTAATTAATTACATTTGTTTATTGGGAAAGTCCGACTGGGCCAGAAGCCGATTTTTAGTGGAGGCCCGGGGAGAAAAGCTCCACAGAAATATAAGCAATATGCAATAATTAGATTGTACAATAGTATACATACAGTAAGCTGCAGAATTTAAAGACAGCATATGTAACAAAAAAAAAAAAAAAACAACACTAATGTACTGGCACAAAAACACCAAAAAAGGAATTGCCATACCAGCAACACCAGAAAAGACCCACTAGTGAAACATCTGCAAATTTTAAGATGTCATAAAGCTTTACTGTGACAATATCCATAGTCTTCAAAATAAACTTAGATGTACAACCTTGAACACATTCAACATTTTTTGGAAACAGCTGCAAACAGAGCCATTATCATAGGGCACAGCTTGCAAATCATTCATCAAGCTCTATCTTTTTAGAGGGAAAAAGAAACATTTCTCCTTTTATTATTTGATACATTTGTCTCGTATTAATGGAAATACAAAACCTGGATGCTGGTACTGTTTAAATAATAAAACTAAAACAATTTTATTTTTAAGCTTTTCCTGGTTAAGGGTGGCCACAGCAGAACTCCGGTCTACTAATGATTGACAGGGAATTTTTACAGTGCTGAGGTGCCAGCCCAATGCCCAACCTTCAAAGAAGGCACACCCATTCATGCACACACCTAACTGCATGTCATTAAACATCAATCGACCATGGGGAGGACATGCAGATTCCACACAGAAGGCACTCCAGTTGAGAATTGAACTGGAGAACCTCTTGCTGTGAGGTGACAACGCTAACCGCTGTGCCACTGACATTACTTTTCAAATTAACATATAAAGTTTTCTAAACACAAGTGAAGTACATCAATATACATCAAATTATTCTTAGCTGTATAGAAGGCTACTGTTCAAGAGAACACTAAACAAGCATCCTCACTGTGGTAGTTTTCCTATGGTCACCATTTCCTTGGAAGCCTTTGCCTATAATTCAGACTGTAAACCATTTGTAATTATTTACCTGCTTGCAAGTTAATAATTCACATCCAGTATCAGTGTCTTTGGCCACCTCATCTCACTTGAAATCCTTCATAAGCATCTCACAAAAAAGTCTTCCTAAGTATGTCACACAAAGCCGTCCATGTGGATCCCACAGAAAACCCTCCATACACATGTCATGCGAAATCCTTCATATGCATCACACACAAAATACTCCATAACCATGCAATGTAAAATCTCTATATGCACACAAATAAATAAATAAAAATCCCCCACAAAACTTCTCCAATGTCTGAGAAAATGAATGTGTACTGATACAGTGAATATTTCTGAGTCTCTCTCTCTCTCTCTCTCTCTCTGTCATGTTGATATGCATGTGCTATACAGAGATGCTTTTTTCCAGAAGGTACCTTTACTGAATAGGAATGAGTTAACTGGGTCACTGACAGATTTGCAGCATTTTCAACGTTCCATCATAAACTGCTTATTTGGTATACTTTACATGTCTTACTCTGAAGGAAAATTTGCAACTTGGCATGTTAGATTCTACCTTCTGTCGCCAAATACTAAATCCTTATGACCATTCATAAATGTCCTGTGCCTCTTGGTTAATTTTGTGATCTACTACCACAGGTTGTAATGTCACTTAACAGGATCAGTAATGTATTTATTTATTTATTTGACATTTGTTGACCAGATTAGTCCAACACCCTTTTTCAGCAGAGGCCCAAGGAGAAAAACTCCAGCTGTATAAGTAAAAACTACATACATGATATAATATGCCAAGAGAAATTAAGAATAACAGTAATTACATATAATTACATACAAGAATTTAACAAGAAATATGTTCTTGATAATCTGTAACATTTCTTCAGGGCAGAAAGGTAGTAACAAGCAATTACATTTGTAATTCTAAATAATCATTCACATTTTAAAATGAGCATAGCACAGTTTGAGTTTTGGATTTGAAATGTGATGTCTTTTAGAGTAAAAATGCTCTGTATAAGCATTTAGATTAAACAGGCAGTAATTTGAGACATAAGACCCAGATATCTGTTACAGACTGACGCTTTCTGTTTATATTTTATTTTTTGTTGTGAGAAATACATTTTTCTAGTAGATGACCAAAGAAACTAAAGATTGTCAATGAAACACAAAGTAATATTTAAAGTTGTGCACTAATCTTGTTTGACTTGAGAATACCATGAATAGGATTAACAATTAATATTTACCATTGGAAAAAATATATATGTATAAAACATTGAGTTTGCTGCCTAGAGGTTTATGGTTTTTTTTAAATTATTATTGTACTTTCCTTTAGTGAAAAGTGTATGTGTATGTGTGTGTGTGTGTGTGTGTGTGTGTGTGTGTGTGTGTGTGTGTGTGTGTGTGTGTGTGTGTGTGTGTGTGCATGTGTGTCTGTGTCTGTGCATGTATTTGTATCCAAATTAGTGGTAGTACTTTGGAAAAGATTTTCAAAGGTGAGGTGCAGGGAATACCTGCTAGTCCTAACCCTAATCCTGGCCCTGACTCAAACCCTAACCCTAGCCCTGCTCCTAACCTTTCAAAACCCCTTTTCTGTAACATTTTCACTATTCAGACAAATTTGATTATAATGTGTTGTGGGGTTTTGGTGTGCTGAGGTGGTGTTTTCATTTGTTCTGAGTTTTATAAGTTGCCTTCACATTGCAATAATTTAACATATACTCATACATACTATAGATATAGATATAGATATAGATACAGATATAGATATAGATACAGATATAGATACAGATATAGATACAGATATAGATATAGATATAGATATAGATATAGATATAGATATAGATACAGATATAGATATAGATACAGATACAGATACAGATATAGATATAGATATAGATATAGATATAGATATAGATATAGATACAGATATAGATATAGATACAGATATAGATACAGATATAGATAGAGATATAGATATAGATATAGATATAGATATAGATACAGATATATATATATAGATATAGATACAGATATAGATATAGATATAGATATAGATATAGATATAAATACAGATATAGGTGACTACAGGTGACCATAGTTGACATTAGCTGATATCACTAAGCACTGCAAAACGAACCGTAAGGAGCATCTGCAAATATAGTTAAATCCTAGACTGCAAACTTTTTAACTCACTCTTAACTAATCTTGAAGAAATCAGAAAACATGGAAGACGTTTGCTCACCTGATTTAATTCTTTCTATTTAGTGTAGTTATCTGGTTTGTATTATTTTGTCTGATGAAGTCTCTACTCCTTTTCAGTGATTTCTTTTATGTGAGAAGAAAGTGCTAACCTGCATTTTATTATTTTTTATTAAAACAAAAATCTCCTGACTCTCATCTTTGGGAATGAATGGCCTGTTAAGGATACCCCATGCAAGAATAAATGGGCCATATTGCTTTTGTATAGCATGGTGATATACTTGGGTCTCCCTTCATAGAACAAATGAGCCATTTGTCTACAAGTAGAGAAGCCATTGGGCCAGTCCATTAGAGAGAAAAAAATAATCAAAGTAAAGAGTAACTACCATATATTAAAGGATATCCAAGGCCTTTTGAATCGTCAGATATCTCTGCACTTAAAATGACCATAGTGCAAGTAGCTTTCATGGCAGTAAAATTCATTAAGCAAGCCATGATTAACTCATTTGCCTCAGGCCCAGGATGATGTCTGAAAATAAAAGGACCTTTAACTCAGGAGAGTCACTTAGTAACAGATGAATAAAATTAAATAATGAGATTGAGCCATAGGTGCTAATATATAACAAAAACTAGTATTCCATGATGTGTGTTAAGCTGTCCGCAGGTGACCTTTTACTGTTAGATACTGTAGTTCCCACCAGTGGGTGATCTTTGATTGCTTAAACTGTCATGAGATGGTATCATATATGCATAAGTAGTTACTAGGTGTGCAGCTCAGGAGACCACTGAGGAACCTAGCCCAGTTTTTCCATTTGCTCCTAAAACCTGTCTGGTTAAGGTACTTGCTCAGAGTCACACAGTAAACATAGGTGAGGGAATCAAACCCTGTACCATGAGAAGCAGCTTGTTAATAGCTTGTAGGCTTAATCCACTACACTAACTACTCCCATTATGTGCAGTCATGGTGAGGTGAGACAGAAATAAAATAGCAAATGCATATAATAATGCTAGTCTAGGCACTGATGTTTATATCTGTGCCATGTACAGGATACTAGTCCAACTGCATATTCATGTAAAATGACATACTCTGTTGATTGATATCAAGTAATTCTAATGCAGTTATATGCTCCTCTGTGATAGCCGCCGTATGTATTGTTTTTTCAAGTTTGCATTAGATAATTAGGCTAGACGAAATCCCACCTTACTTTTCATGTGGCTAGATGGATGAGATCGTCTATGTCAGAGATATTTGTATATTATTTTAAAGGTTAAGTTTCATGGTGTTTCTTTTCTATATACTTTTAACACCTCAAATTCATTTAGCCTGTTCTGAGTACATGGCGGCACCAGATGTCTACACAATCAAACCTTCATATGAAGACATTGTGATTAACAGAAAAGCAACACTCACTTGTCTTGTGGTTGGATATGAACTGGACTCTGTAAACATAACTTGGACAGAAAATGACAGCCTTATCACTGATGGAATTAGTAGCAATACAGAGATACATTCGAATGGAACTGAAACAGTGAAGGGTTTGTTAGGAATCCCCGCCGATGACTGGCTGAATGGCAGGAAATATTCATGCAAAGTGGCACATTCAGCTCTGCCTACACCAAAACTGATGGATATGTGGTTTGAAGAAGGTAAGTTTTTTTTGACAGCCCAAGTAAAACAGTATCTTCTTTATGAAATTTTATTAAGTCATTAGACAAATAATACTTTATTAATTCTTATAATTTGCATGATAGCCCATAAAAGGATCAATACAGATACATGATTTCATTGGAGACCCAAGAAAAGGGATAGATTTTAAGTTTTAAATAAAAGAGAAATATGTGTTAATTAAAACTAGAAATGCTTACAGAGATTTCCTGTAACCTGTTTCCTAGTCAGATATCGCTTTCCATTGCCAGTTTTACTTTTCTGTAGAACTTGACAGTTACAGATCTGGAAGTGTTAGTGCCCAGTTACAGGCCTGCTACAACTGCTGTGAACAGAAGTTGACAACACTCCCAGCTCTCTCACTTGCATAGCTCTCAATTTCTAAGCACAAAATATCTGGACAAAGCCAAACAAAATGGGGGAACAAAGGCAGGATATCAAGAACACATTTTAAATATTACTGTTATGAACTTAGAAAGTGGTTAAAATAATAGATTTTGTGTTAGCGTGCATTTTCTGAAGGAGATGGTCTGGAACTCAAATATCTGTCATTATTTATTGACTTCAGTTTTCATTAATTTGCTAAAAAAATATATGGTAAAAAAACAATGAGAGATGCGCTAAAAAGTCCAGAAACTGTTGTTTAATACAAGTATGCCATCTGACTTGTAACTGATGTAATCATAAGGGGAAATCATTCATCTTTTTATAAATGAAGGGTTCTGTGAAAACATAAACATGCACTAGGTGCTACCTCTTTCTGTTCTCTCTTTGTCAGATACAAAAGAAAAGACTGAATACAATCAGATAGAATGATATTATGTTTTGCCTACTCAAAAATTGTGCCCAACAAGGCAAAATTCCTTTCTGAGGTTCTGCAAGTCACATTTTAGGCAATCCTGGAGAAAGAGTACAATGTGTGGAACTGTATCCTTAGTGATTATGGACACCAAGTTGAAACCCCTTTATTTATGCAACAAAAATATAATCTACAGTTTGTAAGCACACATGGGACATCATAAACCCTTATAGTTCTACAGATGCAGTGCCACCATTTAAACTGCTTGACATATAGAATGGGACTCATATGGGAGAGTGTGCTCTTGCACAGTACTAATTACTTGGAGTTTGCTTCATGGGTGCCTCATAGCTAAGAAACAATGCATTATGGATTGTCTTTGAATCTATGAAACCTTCACATGGCTGTTAATTACCACTGGGCTGTGAAGTATTCATCTATCAATCCCATCCATGAAGTGCATGTAAACACTTTATAGTAGTCATTCTGTGACCCTGACTAACTGTGACAGAAAGTACCTTTCTACGTACTTATTCTGCCATTAATTTATTGCTATGGATTTGGCAGGTTTACCTGATTACCATGAAGCATGCAGCACTGCAGTATGAAGCAAAGGGCTTCTGGGTGGTCATGCCATAGATAATGTGTTAGTTAACAGCATAAATCAACTTGTCAGGTTAGATGACTTTTCCAAAGCTAAAGGACATACTACGTTGCATCCCAGATCAGTGGTTAATAACTACAACTTTATCTAAATCTTTCAGTCTGACTTGTTTTATATCCTGCCTGGATGGCTAATACCATGTAACCTGTGAAGGATTTATTCTACTTTTATATTTGTTTCATATAACTGAATTGAGTAATTATTAAAACACTACCTAATAACTCAGTCTGCTAAAAAAAGTAGCCAAAATATTTCAACAATGGTAATTACTGCATGAATGTATATGACTCACAAGCTTATCCAATAGTTCTATGGATATTCATCAGGCATGCAATGGAGTCCATGTAAGATAGTTCATGCAGACTGATTCTAACTCCATGTGGCTAAGATGTAGATGACCTCCACATGTGGATTAATATGGATAGAATCAGAGTGTGAAACATATTAGTGCAGTTTGCATTCAGTCAGAGTTAAATGTATATATCAAGGTAGCATGTCAATGCATGGAGGCAGTCATTCAGTGTCACATGCATAACATGTGGTAACATGTATTTGATGTTGCACCAGTGTTTTATTTGCCCACCCTTTCCTTTCATTAAATTCATCTAACAATGTCTTCTAAAACGGTAGATCCAAAGGTAAACAAAAATCACAGCAGAGACCTATTCAGATACAATTTTCACCTGCATTTTGCTTTTCCTGTTGTAGAATTAAAGGAATAGTCTGTACAGCACTAACATAATGAAGATATCTCTGTACATGTATGGTAATCATAAAGTGAGCAAAGAATCATTAAATCTGTGTGCATGCCTACAAAACACCTGCAAGCAGAACTGTCAGCAAGATGAGACAAATAAGCAGGAACAGATTGCCATTATCATGTAATGTTGTTCTTGTCATATAACTCCAATACGTACAGGCAGCAAAACAAAGAGCCCTCAAAGATTTTTAGTTAGTATGTCATTAAAAAACGTAGGCAACCAGCATTCTATTCACTGGTGTTTGCTTAGATAATAAACTTTTGAGGAGCTTGTACCTCCTACACATACACTTTTTGTGAGGAGAAATGAGGATATGTATTGAAAATAATTGCCTAAGCTAAAACATGTCCTTCGAAGGTAAAGAAAACTAAAAAACAAAATCAGGCATGTCCCTTCACTTTACTTTATCTGTTAACAGTATTAACCAAACACAAACAATAAGGAGATTCCAGTGCAAGAAATTAAAGACCAATATGAAATACAACCTGCACACTAGATTAATACCTTGATAAACATTGTATTCGGTGTCAGCTTGTGTTTAATGTGTCCAACTACTGCAGATCTGCATTTTGTCTAGCACTGATATCAAATCAGTGAAACATGACCTTATCAGGACAGAACACTCCTTTAATAAGAAGTGGATTATTTGTTCAGTTAAAATGACCTTATCAAGATGCAACACAACCTATTTTCTCCTGCTGTGTGCAGAACAATTTTTACTAATGAAGCACCTTTATAAAAGACTTAGAAAAGTGAAACCTTTTTTTTCTGTTTATTCGAAAATGATGAAGTCTAGAAATTTATTAATTTTTCATCAGACATATATTTCAGCACATCTGTCTTATCTAATCAGTCTGTTTAGACACACACACACACACACACACACACACACACACACACACACACGCACACACTGGGGATACCTTATGTGAATTTGTCATATAGTATAATTTTCCTGTGAACTGGTTTTGTGTATTTCCCACACCATTTATATGTATGTATGTATAGATAGATAGATACATACATGCATACATGTATTAGTTCATTAATTTATAATTACATGCACATACTTTTAGTTTTACTTAGGAGACAGCTGTAATATTTGTTTGGTAAGGATAAATAATTTCACAGTATGGATAAAGTGAGTGATCAAAGCATATAGCTCAAGATAGGGGAAAGCTGACATAATGGTCAAGATATTTGCCTTACAGACACATGGTGCCAGATAATGTCAAACATCTGTAATTTAGTACTATATCTCAAGAAAAATTTTATGTGACTTAATAATTTGACAATCTGCAATGGCTGGCCTAGTGTCAAAGAGAAAACTATGCTCTCTAATAAATCACCTGATTTTAATCCCTCACCCCATGGTTCTCTGTCTCCCAATGGTTCATATATTGTTACCATCACATTAAAAGGTGTTACAATGTTACAAAGGAAAAAAGACTGAAAAAATTACAGATAAAGTTGATAAAGGAAAGCAAAGGACATCTCCTTCATAACAGGGAGTATGAGGTATAGGTGCAGAATGCCAGAACTCACATTATACACAACAGTAACTGGCTAACACTATCACTGATACTTCTCTGTAGCCTCTTAATACAGTTTGTTGCAAATTTTTAGCACATTAAGAGACTGGATTTTTGTTAGATTTGATTTTTTTTGGCTTCAGTTTGGCCATCTGTTGCTTGCTAATGTTTCTTCTTGATTACCAAGATTCCTGACCCTACCATCAGACTTGAATTGTAGCCCCTGCCTGTCATAGCAGAGTTTAATTCTGAGCTGGATATTAGTCACGATAGCGCACTCCCTTTATCAGTGTTCTAGCATCCCAGATCACTAATCTGTCTTGGATCACCAGCAATGCAAGAATGACTTGCCCCTATACAGGTTTCTTTGATCAAATATTTAAATCAGCTGATCTAAACAGTGTATTTTAACTTTAGTAGAATATTTATTCTAAGGAACAAGTAAAAATATGAAAGGGATAGGAAGGTTTGACAAACTGCATATATCCATACCTCTCAAAATGTTGCAACCATTTCTAAGGTGCTTCCCTGATTTTGGCTCAAAATTGTGTACTTCCTCCAAAAAGCAGTGACTTTTTTAGAAATGGTGGGGGTTATAGTCAGTAAATAATGGCAGTCATTACAACTGCATATTTCTTTTACTTCAGAAAATGCACATTAGTTCAAGCTCTCAGTCTTCCAAGTTTCTAAAACTATAGTATCAGTATTTTAAAAGGTTCCTGATTTGAGGCCTATGTCCCTGATTAATTTTCCCCCATGATTTTGTTCATAAGAGGCAGGTTGTACCTACTGTTTTATTAAGTAACACTATTTGGATAAACATCAGTTTCCAATGAAATTGTATTTGGTCCTTTATGGCATACAACATTTTAATTCTTTATCTGTAAAAACTACTACTTTCCTTTCAGTTAGAAAAACAATATGAACATGTCCTATAAGTAAATTCTAAACAATGTTGTACAGTGTTGTAATTTAGCAAAGGTTCTCATTAATATTGGAACTGGATTTTTCACAGGATCAACAGAAACTAAAAGCAAGACAAGAGCTCCAGAGGTGAACCTCCGACTGCCTACACCTGAAGAGGTAAAAAAAGATGAAAACCTTACCCTGATTTGCCTCATAGAAAATTACTTCCCAGATTATATTTTTGTTCAGTGGAGGGAAAACAACACTAGAATACCTTCTTCAAACTACCGGAACAGTGATAGCTATTTTAACCAGAAAACCAATGCTTACACAATGGACAGTAAACTAGTGGTGCAAACTAAAGACTGGGATGAAGAAAAAACGTATACCTGCATGGTCAACCACATATCCTCAACCTGGACGATATTTAAAGAGGGAAATAAGCACACTGGTAAACCAACTACAGTGAATCTCTCTGTTTATTTAACAGAAGGGAAACGTGAATGCCATGTATAGTGTCTGCTCAAACTGAAAAAAATATCCTAATGTACTTACTGAATGTACATATTGCCTATGTGTTGTTTATGTTTGCAATTATATATTAAAAGATGTGTTATAGAATGCAGAATGCAGCTATTGTTTTTTTTAATGTGTGATGATTCCGCTGATATAGGTCAGTATAAATAGTTTTCTACTATTTGGGAAAATTCTTGATATACATTTTCCCTTTTAGAAAATATTTTATTTTTTATTTATTTCATTTTTTATTCTTTGTTAATAGAGTAAGTGAAATGGTTTGAGGACCCTGTAAGACACTGAGTAGAGAGGGTAAATCTTGTCATGATCCAGACTACAAGGGCCAAGACAATGGCAAAGACATGTATCAAAACATTCCATATACCTGTAGAATATTATATATTAAAATTATTTTATACATAGCGTCAACTGCAGTCAATGCAACTATGTAAACAGTGCTATATTAATATATACATATACATATAAGTGTCTCAGCTGAGTGTTCAAAAAAACATGAATCTAAAAAGATGGAGTACTTAACACACCTCACAAAAAAATTTTAAATAGTCTTTATCTTTTTTTTATATTTTTACAGAGGCGAAAGTCCCCTTTCCACCCCCTCAACACCCCCTGCTAATTATATATACCAACTCCGAAATTGCATTACAACATGGGAAAGAGCAACCCTTCAGAACCCACTATACTGGGATCTCACACAAAGAGATATCACCATGCACAAAAACAGCCAAAAACAGCTTTCTCTCTTATGAGCACGTATTAATGGCTATTAGACCCATATATATATATATATATATATATATATATATATATATATATATATATATATATATATATATATATATATATATATATATATATATATATATATACATACATATATATATATATATATATATATATATATATATATATATATAAAATATATATATATATATATATATATATATATATATATATACACATACATACATATATATATATATATATATATATATATATATATATATATGTATATATAGATTCACTTTATAACCTCGAAATGCTGAAATATCGAATTTCAGTATCTCGAGACTATAAAACCGAATCCACAAAACACCGACAAACAAAAACCACGAAACCACATAACCGAAAACACCTCACACACTACACTAAACATACAACACAACACCCACATCACAACATAAACAAAAAAACAACACACATACACAACTCATACACACATAAGCAGGGGGGCATGCCTCCATGCACCCCCCACCCCCCTACTTATATATACTAACTCAGAGATCGCAAAAACACAACACAAAAGCTCACTCACACACGCACACTCTCCAATCCCTTACACACACTCTAACTCCCACTCAAAACCCTTGCAAAACACTCACTTACCTGACATAACACCTACATCCAAACACAGCACTGCTCACCAACAAAACACAAACCCGGACATTACGTAGCGCAACTTCATAACCGCGAATTCGACATATTTTCGAGATATATCAAATTCGCGATTATGAACGTTCGCTATTTGTAACATTCGACTTTATAGCTTCGAGATACTGAAATTCGACATTTCTGTATTTCAATGTTATAAAGTGAACCCATATATATATATATAAACAAGGCAGATAGTTGTTTACATAGTAATAGTGGATACTATGGAACAGTATACACAAAATAAGGAAAAAAAGCACGATAATGTAGCAAATTTGAGCATGAGGATGTGATCATTGCATTGCAAATTAATAATAACACATTGTAGATCTCCTTTGGACTAATAATGCATGTGGGAAAAAATAAAACTTGAGGCTAATAGGAAACATTAAAGAAACAATACGGTATCTTATGCATAAGCAGGTGTTGTAGAAGTATATATATGAAACATCCTAATTTAATAATCAGTTGCCATCCCTAGTATGCAATATATATTCAGTGTGTCAAAGGAAATATTGTACTTCAGCATCAATGGGACCGGAAGGTGTCCCCGGCTGTGTGCTACACAAACTCAATGATGAACTAAACCCGCACATAAGGCTGCTGTTTAATCTTAGCCTTACCACAGGATACGTACCCAAAGAGTGGCGTACGGCAACTGTGGTCCCACTCCACAAAGGCGGTGCTTCTACGGACCCTGGAAATTACTGCCCCATAAGCTTGACAAGCCTGGTCTGCAAAGCTATGGAGAGGATCATAATGGAACTCATAAATAAAGACATTGGGGACCTACAGACATTGGATCCTACCCAATTTGGCTTTGTCAAGTGCAGCTCCTGCCTCTTGAACTTGGTCGACTTTTTTGAAACAGTCACCAAGGCCATTGATGAGGGTAAGGCAGTTCACACAGCCTACCTTGACCTTGCAAAAGCTTTCGACACAATACCCCACTCGGGTATCATAGAAAAGCTCACCAGCTTAAATGTATACCCATATGTCACAAGATGGGTTGCAAACTGGCTCAAGGACAGAACCCACAGGGTTAGAGTTGCTGGTGCCATGTCAGACTCTAAGCTGGTCACAAGCGGTGTCCCACAGGGCTCAGTCCTGGGCCCTCTCATTTGACATCTATTTTTGAGAAGTGCAGGCAAACATAGGAGGATTGTGGCTGACAAAGTTTGCAGATGACTGCAAACTGGGCGCCATAATTGATACTCCATCGGACACAGACATCCTTCAGAGAGGTCTCATAGAAATGGATAACTGGTGCCAGAGCCATGGCCTTAAGCTAAATGCGAAAAAATGTAGTCATACCCTTTGGGAAAAACAAGGTAACCCCTAATTACCACATAAGTGGTAATCCATTAAGCATGGAAGAGTTTATCAGGGACCTGGGGACCCAAGTTGACAGTAACCTCTCTTTTGACACTCACATTGCCAAAGTGGTTAGGAAGACCTTCTACATTGCCCACCTGATCATGAAGGGATTCACATCCAGATCAGGGGAGGTCATTGTACCCCTGTACTCTTCACTTATCAGACCAATGATTGAGTACAATGCCCCATTTGGAATGTATCTTACCCAACACCTGCAGCAATTGGAAAGACCCGAAACGTTCCTCACCAAAAGGATAAAGGGGCTCATACATATGTCATATGCTGCCCGACTGAAGAAACTCCAGCTCTATTCAGTCACATACCATCTGCTCAGAGGTGATCTGTGCCTGACATACAAGGCCATGTCCAACCCGGAATTAATGGACATGCTCCACCTCAAAAAATCCAAATCCACCAGAGCCACGAGAACAAGAGACTTAAACCTCAACACAGATATAAATAGGATGTGCTGGAGGGACAGATTCATCACCCAGAGACTCCCTACACTATGGAACAGAATCCCGGTCCATGTGAGGCAGAGCCCCTCACTGGCTCTGTTCAAAAGGCGTCTTGACGAGTGGATGGGAGATCGTAGGTTTGCCCCGGGGATCATCTCTGTGTCACTACTGGACAGAGGCACAGCAAACTAATGGGTATAGTATTCTCAACCTAAGGGGTGGTGAAAGCCACACACACTCTGGCTAGGCTTATAAATGCCCTAGGGCAGATAGCCTAGTATGAACCTATGAACCTATGAACCTATGAACCTAATGGATGGGTCTTACTGCTGGTTTCCTACAGACTATCTTCAAAGAAAGAATTGGGATTAATGGATTTGTGGTCAGGAACACTGTCTTTCCATTTTTTTTAGGAAAGTACTAGAAGTGCCAAATTAGGACTATATTAGTGTTGCAAAAAGACAGTTTTCATGGACTTTAGTATTTTATGCCAGCCCACTCACTCTTCATACATAAGAGTGTTCGTATATACATATTTTTGTATTACTACATATAATACTGTCAGTTTTCTTATTGTAATAACAATCAGATTCAACGTTCCGACCCAGAAAACAGTGTTCCCACTGAAAATAAATCAGAATTAAACTTCAAGTGAGATCGCAGGAACACTGGGCTGCTTCCGATACCAAATATCTTCCAAAACTCAACAGTTCAAAGAACAATAACTCCCAGTAACCAAGGAACGTTCTTTATTTTACATCCAGTGAGCGCTTTCACCCATAAGGGCTTCTTCAGGCTGTACGTCTGGAGAAGCCCTTTTGGGTAAGCCACTGGATAAAATAAAGAACGTTCCTGTTACTGAGTTATTGTTTGAACTGTTGATGGAAGATATTTTCGGCATTACTATTTATAATACTGTCAGTTTTCTTATTGTGTTCAGTACTTGGAATCTATTTTAATTTTGCATGTATATGAATGCACTAAAATTATATAAAAAAAACAATAAGGTAATGAATAGAAATTACTCTTGAAATTAATAGATATAATTCCTGGATTTCATGGCATGAAAATGGAAATTCATTTTCTTTAACCATTAGTACCCTTGTAATGCCTGTCCATGAAACATATTTTTCAAATTTATACAGATGTGTGCTTTCTTTAATGAACAAATCATACCATTGTGTATCTTCTGTACACTGATATATTGTTGTATGGTGCATCATTTTATGCCAGAGCCCTTGGTAACTTCGCAGCACTGCACAGTTGTGCTGTTAGCATGAAGAGAAGAATGCCAGAAGGCTGCATACCATTCTTAATGTAAGAATGTGGGCACCCTATGATTTATATAACCATGAAGATTAGCTCAGATTAATTCTAATACTGACATTGTGCCATAGCATCAGGGATGCCATTGAAGTCCTGTAATGCCAACTCTAAACGTAATCTCAGGACAGATATTCTAGTGGCTAGAAAAGCTTAAATAACTTACACTACAATACAGACTTTTCTCATGATACTTTTCACAGCAATACCAAACAAAGATTGACCCAGTCAATTACTGTTTAGTTATTCGATTGCCTTACTACCTAACCATGTATCTGGCAGGATTTCTAGTTCCATTTTCTATACAGCATCATATCATCTAAGCACTGCAGTAGTTTATTTATTTTGTTTACTTCATCCAGTTAGGTTGACTTAAGCCCATTGGCCCATTCTTATCCAAGACCTCATGACTTGGTTGCAATAAATAAAAGCAAGACAAATGTAAATATCCTCAACACCTTTAAACACAAAAATAAAAAATAAATACAATAATAATACTCTAACAAGAGCACAATGCATTACAAATTAAGAATTATGCTTGATGATTCATTGTTCACTCACTCCACCCCAACCTGTTGAAGACAAAAGATGTAGTATGTTTAATCAAAATGTACTGGGTCAATGTTGTTTGATACTGTGGGACAACAGGGATTAGAAACATGCCCCTTGCTCACTGTTGTTCAAGCTTGGAATTGGTATACATAAAGTTCTGGGGGTGTGGGAGCACAATTCTCTACCAGGAGAGGAGAAGTGCTTGCCATCCATGCAAAAAAGCTGTTATTTGTATGAGTGTGTGAGAATGTATATATGCTGTGGCATGTTATTGTTTGTGTGTTTGTGGTATAGGAGTGTGTGCATTTTGAACGCTCAGTTTTAGTATGTACTGTGTGTTTATGTTTGCGTGTATGCCTCAGGTATATGCTGAACATTTCAGAGTCTCTTGTAGCTCTGCATATTAGTATACTATGACTCATGAGGCAGTGTGCCTTCCTCCTACTGCATAATTCATACCTTTTTGCATTTTCTGTACATAAGGATTATCCTTATACACCTGCTGTTATACACCTTCTGTTATACACCTTCTGTTGGTACTTCTTTTTTTGAAAGGATTCCCTTTGTATTAAGTAGGCTTTAAATATAAGTCTTCTGGCAACAAACAGACCTGACAGGCTGCCATCTCTCTATAAGTCAGACTACATTTAAATATATAATTCAAATACAGCACACATTTACAGGAATTGCAACTGGAGGAAGTACATTATAAAAACAGAAGTTGCTGAAATTATGTTGTAGCAAAAGCACCGATCATTGATGTCACTGGGGACATAATGAATTGCCTAGGCTCATGGAGCAGAAGTTTAATAATCAGCATGCTTGGTGGGAAGCTTTTAAAAAATAGTACCCACAAGAGCCACACTAATCCATGAATCATCAGCAAGGACAGGACGGGTCATTCATATAAAAATATGTTGATAAGCACACACCACTGAGCTGGGAACAATTCCCCAAACTTCTATATACAGCTGTTCATAGGTATGAGAGTAAATGTTTAAGCTACCCCATGACAAATAAGCAAAACATTATTGGATAAAGGGTTGCTGACCTAATATATTTTTAACAACCACACAATGGATAAAAGAGATAGATCTTAATAGAAAATAAAGTAAACGTACACATAGGAGCAGCCAACAGTGTCTTAAGAAGGCAGTTTACCAGTCCATATAGCTGCCTGTTATGAAACAAGAAGAAATGGGTACGGCATTGAGTTTCAGGTGGAAATCTGAGACCAGGCATATTGAAGATGCAAAGGGAAGGATTATTTCACAAAGGAGGATGACTAGAGGATATAAAGTTATAAGCAACAGAAGTAAAAGTACAATTAACAGATTCACTAGTTTGAGGATCAAACGTTGTAACCTACTGGCCTTCAAGAAGCATGTTTGTAATTACTCTGCTTCTGGAGTTTCTTACGGAATGACACACCAGGAAAATGTAAACAATGTGTATCACAGCTGAGGGTGACAAAACCAGCTGTGAGTGATTATACCATATTTTAGACACGATATAAAACATATGTATGAGATGAGAAGGTATCTTTTCACCTACCACGAACTGAGGCTTGTTTGATAAGAACCATAATTATATGGACAGTTAACTCCAGTATATCAAATTTTGTCTTGAAAAGGAGTTTTCTAAGAGCTATGTGAACCAACAAGGTTTGAAGGAAATTGCAGTTAAGAGAGCATGGGGTCATTTCTTTAGACAGGGCTTTATAAAGTATTGTTACTATCACAAGCCAAGCTCTAACTAGACAATAATCAGTAAGTTGTACCTCAGCTTGATCAGTGGCAATTCCAAATAACTAAGCAATGAAACTGTTATCCAAATACACAGTTGCAGTCAAATCTTATCAAAAGTAACATTCATCCACCTGCATATTACACGTCATGTTTCTAGAAGATAAAACACTCAACATAGAAATAACCTTAAATGAATAGAAAAATTCAAAAATAGAAACAAATTGTTTTTTCACAATAAAACTATACATGATCAGTACAAAAATAAAATTAGCCATGACTTCATTCTTTTGCATGCAAAGAACTCATTTTAAATACAACTACTATTGCTGATAGATCGAGGGGTAAAGACTTGAAATAGTTGGCCCATCTTCTCAAGAATGCAGAGGGCAGAAAAGCATTGTAAGAATTATTTGCTTGTTAACCATTCAAGATGTAGAAACAATACATGCATATACATAAGCAATACAATATAGAAAATGACTAAAACTTGTATCTTGTAAATAAAATAGTAGATAGCACTATTGTCTGTTATAGTGAACATATAATACAAGTACACCAGAGAATAGCAATTCAAAACAAAGACATAAACAACAGCTCAGACTTATGTAGCAGTCAAAGACAATGGGATTCATATGGTCTATCTCAGAAAAAACTTGCTGACAAAATGTCAAAAGCAATTGCAACAAATAGTACTACTGAAAATGTTTTAATCATAACAAGAATATGGTAATTTTCCCTTTTCCAAAACACTAAAATGAAATATCTATTGGAAGGAAACAAGCAGAAACTGAAAAGGCTGCTGAGATATGTCTACCTATTATCTAAATTCTACAAATGAAATGCTGATTAATTAAGTTAATGTCAAGCTTCCTGTTGGAGGATGTTCCTGGTTGTTGAAGGTAGTTTGTGAGAAAGCCCTCTCAGTAAAGTTAACTTGAATTGTACTATCTAGAAATAAACAGTGCCATGAGGTCAGCATTCAGTTATGCTTATCTCATTGGCATCATTTCCTAAGAAACTTTTCAAAGAGATCTATCATTCACTTCTGTCAAAAAAAAATGACCTGAAATTTTCAATGAATGAAAAAGTGATACCAAACAACTTAAATTATCACCAAGTGAAAGCACAAAAGAAATTCATAGATTCACAGAGTTTACAAGGCAGAATCAGTGCATGGACCATAATCAATTTAAAAAACCTCATGAAGTATGTCTTGCCTCAAGAAGTGCAAAACATTTCAGGCCCAGGATGAATTTACAGGCTCACATCCAATCATCTAGGTTTACCTTAAAGGAGGTTAGGGTATCACACTTTTTATATGTAACACAATATTATATCAGAGATGGGGAAGTGTTGAGTAATAAATATGTCCCTACAGCATATCTTATTTATTTGTTAATGTAGAGTCAAGTCTTTAGTTCAAGTATCTGTTAAGCAATTTGTTTTATGGATGTGTAGGAGATCACAGATGTTTTTGTTAAGCAGTTTGTTTTGTGGAGGTGTAGGCGATCATGGATGTTTGTGTTAGGGCATTTGTTTTGTGGAGGTATAGGAGATCAATGATGTTTGTGTTAGTCTGCTTGTTTTGTAGAGGTATAGGAGATCACGGATGTTTGGTTCCTTAATGGCACAGAATAATCTACATAGATCACTGTACAGGAGTCTATGAAAAACAGACTGTAAGAGTAGATCTTCAAGCCTGTCTTGGAAAATGAGGACCATTAGTCTGATGATGTTTTCAGTTAGGCAACACCTGGGTCATTCAAGCTGCATGATGTGTTTGGACAGATACGTATTAAAAAAGGGCATTGCACTTTATAGGTAGTCCGATCAGGACATAGTACTTAGGAACTATAACTTCTTTCAATCTGAATGAGATGTGGATGGGATATGGACTGCCAATTCACATTTTATATCATTTATCAGCTCTAATATACTCTCCTTACTGAATCTACATTCTATTGTCTCTAACAGCATCACCTATCTCACCATTCACAGTTCCTCATCATCATGCAACCAAAACTTTGATAATACTCTACAGAAGCTAACAATTGCAACACAGTCTACTGTATGCATGTAAATATAAGATGTACATTAAAACTTTAACTGCGAGAATTCAGTTATGACCCCTAAAATGTAATTAATCCTTCCTAAACAAGGATCCTGACATTTAATGGCATTTGCCATGCATATTGCTAAGCATTTAAATTACATTTGTGAGGTTTCAACATTTCCTCACCAAAAAAAAAATCTCAGGTGCCTGTTCTCTTAGCTACTGTAATAGATTAAAAGCCTCACCCCCTCTTCTCACTGTCTTACAGTCTCCTGAGGGTGGGGTCTGCTTAGCCCTTCAGGTTATGAACAACCCAGCGCTCATTGAACTCCTTTAATAAATATAACAGTGATAAAGCAAATACGCACTCTAGAGACTTACACGTATACTACCATATCAATAATATCAGGTGGCACGTCAGAAGCCTAGTCTAACTTATCTCCCCTAAGAGGACTAGGCTGTCCTTACTTATCAAACAGAGTACTTCCACAGCAACCTTTAAAACCAGTCTGGATGATCAGAAATGTTCACTTGGGATACGTGAAGAAAGTCAACTTAATGGGGGACATTTTTTTGGTCTCCCACCAGTATTCAGGGATATGGTTGAGCTTCTTAATAGTCTCCTTAGCCATGTATTTAGTAAGAACCTATGAAACCTTTTTAACCAACTCAGCAAATACCATCTTAAAGAGTTTGTTAGGATTTGTCAGTCCATTCAGAGTACAACTTTCCCAACAAGAGCTGGCTTTGTGCATTTTGATGAGGCCTTTGCCGCAGCTCAACCAGTTGTTTTTGGACTCTTGAAAATGTTTGACTTTCTACAAGCCCACAAGAACAATGCAGTGTTTATATATTTCACAGCTTGTAAAGCTCTGGCTGAACAATATTCCCTCTCTGATGTTTATGATCTAAAAAACTACTAGACAGGGTTTCTCTTTGTCTCATCTCTTCTTTTACTTGACTGTGGAGACTGTAGCTCAGAAAATATAAAATCCTGTTATTCAATATATCATAAGTAATAAACACTGGACTTCTATAAACATGTCTTCAAGTGACTGTTTAATGATAGCTTCTAATCCAGTTTAAAGTCTTCTCTACTTGTTGATAATGACATTTTAAGCAATATTAAATGGGTGAGCAAATCCATCAAAACACCTCCCTTATATTTTAATAACTCATCCAGAGATTAAATCATATCGAATCACTGACCCCATACAAAAGGTTTTTATTTCTCCTAAGGTACTGTATGCATGTATAATTGTGTACAGAAGTACAGAGAGTATAGAGGAACATGAATATAAAAGCTGCATGTAAGCAATTTAAGATATATTACTTACTCTGCAACGCTTATGCTTACCTCCTTAGCATTTTATATATCCACATTTTATAACAGTTCCCACTACAGAAGCATTGGCCTACCCATATGATACCCAGATAACTTATGCATGCTGAACTTATCACCTTTAATTGGTATTAAGTGAGCAGGTTATAAACTCGTCTGCAATGCATCAGACATCATTTTTTTTGTTGTCTTCAGAAATGTTTATAGCTTTTACTATTTGCAGTAATTAGCCTCCCTCTATTTTAACTAAATGCTATTGTTTTAAAGTTATGCATGCATAAGTACCTCTGAGAAAAGTAATTTTAATAGCTGGCAGTAAACACCTCGTAATGCTGACAGTGTCAGTCAAATGTCTTGGAGTTAGAAAGGAATAATTTGGGGGATATGCAGATAATTCTACTAGGTACACAGAATGCTTTAATGTACTTAGTAACACCTGCCATTAACCAATAGATTGCTGCACACCAGAAAAATGTTCTTTGTGACCTTTTGCTAATGATTTAAAGAATGAGACTATAGATGCAAACTGCAGAAATGAGGTTCCTTTGCATGGTTGCTGGGCTCACCATCAGCAGTGTAGGGGTACACTTGAAGTAGATTCTCAGAATCACCAGATCACAGGTGTCCAGTGAATGACTTGGGAACCTAGTACGGATGCCCCCTGGGTGGCTCCAGCTAAAGATGCATCACAGACAAACCTACTGGGGAGAGTCCCAGGAGCAGATACCAACCAAGCTAAG